>NW_027181826.1:9429655-9670700 GCF_029961685.1 Aristolochia californica | reverse complement strand
CATCGATCATCGTAAATGTTTTCATCGATTAATGATGTGTAACGGCTATAATTTTTGTTAGAAATTACTTATGGTTTGGGAATCAACACTCAGAGAAAAAATGCCTTCCCCCCCCCCCCCCCCCCCCCCCCCCCTCCTTTTCCGATGATCTTAAAACCTAATAAATAAAAAACAAAAAAGAGTTAAAAATACTTGAAAATGAATGATACTTTTTGGAATTATCTCTCTCAGCATTTGCACATTTCCATTTTGGATGTTCAAATTTTGTTCAAATCCAAACTTGAGTTTTCTCTCTCCCGTGTCTCGTAAACAAAGAGATAAGGAAAATATATCACAACAAAAAAAAATTTTAGAGTTTATTTATGCAAAAAAATGAAAACTATAACAAATGCAAGTGAAGAAAATTATTTCACGCACTAAAAATGAACACCAAAGATTTGTTTTCCATGTTTGGGAAATTCCAAGAGTAGAACCCCTAGTAGCTTAGTGAAATTTTATAAGAAAGAGATTTATAATTTATCCTAACATGTTTCAAATATGGATATGCATGCCTATTTACAAAAATTTCTAGGAGTTGAAAAAATTAAATTCTCAAGTTAACGTGTGGTGGGATAATTACTTGTGCCAAACAACCCACATTTTGCCTATTTACAAAGAGCGGACCTAAAAATCTTAGATCATCGTAAATGATTTGATGGATTAATGATGTGTAACGGTTATAAGTTTTTTTAGAAATGACTTATGGTTTGGGAGTCAACACTCAGTTGAAACGGCCTCACCCCCCCCCCCCCCCCCCCCCCCCCCCCCCCCCCTTTTTCGATGATTGCAAAACCAAATATATAAAAACCTAAAAGAGTTTACAATCCTTAAAAATCACATATACTTTTTGGAATTATCTCTCTCAGCATTTGCACATTTCCATTTTGGATGTTCAATTTTTTTTCAAATCCAAACTTGAGTTTTCACTCCCCCATTTTTCTCGTAAACAAAAAGATAAGGCAAATAGATCACAACAAAATGAAAATTTTAGAGTTTATGAATGCAAAAAATTGAAAAGTATAATAAATGTAAAAGAAGAAAATTATTTCATGCACTAAAAATGAACACCAAAGTTTTGATATCCATGTTTGGGAAATTCCACTAGTGCAACCCCTAATAGCTTGGTGGAATTTTATAGGAAAGAGATTTCTAATTGATCCTAACATGTTTTAAATATAGATATGCATGGTTGAAACATTTAGACGATGCAAATAACCTAATGATCCAAAAATTTCAAAGAGTAGAAAATATTAAATTCTGGAGTTAATTTGCGGTGGATATTTACTAGTGCCAAACAACCCACTTTTTGCCTATTTACAAAAGGCGGACCTAACAATCATAGATCATCGTCAATGTTTTGATCGATTAATGATGTGTAATGGCTATACTTTTTGTTAGAAATGACTTATGGTTTGGGAGTCAACACTCAGTTAAAAATGCCTCGCCCCCCTTTTCCTATGAATGCTAAACCAAAATTATAAAAAAATAAATGAGTTTGCAATCCTTAAAAATCACATATCATTTTTGGAATTATCACTCTCAGTATTTGTGAATTTTCATTTTGGATATTCAATTTTTTTTCAAATCCAAACATGAGTTTTCACTCTCCCATTTTTCTCGTAAAGAAAAATTAAGGCAAATAGATCACAACAAAATGAAAATTTTACAGTTTATGTATGCAAAAATTGAAAACTATCATAAATGTAAGGGAAGAAAATTATTTCTCGCACTAAAAATGAACACCAAAGGTTTGATATCCATGGTTGGGAAATTCCACTAGTTCAACCCCTAATAGCTTGGTGGAATGTTTTAAGAAAGAGATTTTTAATTGATCCTAACATCTTTTAACTATTGATATGCATGCCTTAAACTTGTTGAAGATGAAAATGACCCAATAATCCAAAAATTTCATGGAGTAGAAATAATTAAATTCCCAAGTTAACGTGCAATGGGATATTTACCAGAGCCCAACAACCCACTTTTTGCCTATTTACAAAAATGGAACTAACAATCATTGATCATCTTAAATGTTTTGATCGATTAATGATGTGTAACGGCTATAAATTTTGTTAGAAAGAACTTATGTTTGGGAGTCAACAATCAGTTAAAAATGCATCACCCCTCCTTTTCAGATGATTACAAAACCTAATATACAAAAATCTGAAAGAGTTTCTAATCCTTAAAAAAACACAAACACTATTTAGAATTATCTCTCTCTGCATTTGCGCAATTCCATTTTGTATATTCAATTTTTTTTCAAATCCAACTTCAGTTTTCAGTCTCCCATTTTTCTCGTAAACAAAAAGATAAGGCAAATAGATCACAAAAAAAGGAAAATTTTAGAGTTTATGAATGAAAAAAACTGGAAAAATATAAAAAATTTATGTGAAGAAAATTATTTGACGCACTAAAAATGAACACCAAACTTTTGTTATCCATGTTTTGGAAATTCCACTAGTACAACTCCTAATAGCTTGGTGGAATTTTATGAGAAAGAGATTTGTATTTGATCCAAACATGTTTTAAATATGGATATGCATGCATGAAATATGTTGAAGATTTAAATGACCAAATGATCCAACAATTTCAAGTAGTAGAAAAAATTTAATTCTCAAGTTAACGTGCGGTAGGATAATTACCAGTTCCAAACAACCCACTTTTTGCCTATTTACAAAAAGCAAACCTAACAATCATAGATCATCGTGAATATTTTGATCGATTAATGTTGTGTAACGGCTATAATTTTTAGAGTTTATGAATGCAAAAAATGGAAAACTTTAATATATGTAAGTGAAGAAAATTATTTCACGCACTAAAAATGAACACCGAAGTTTTGTTATCCATGTTTGGGAAATTCCACAAGTAGAACCCCTAATAGCTTGGTGGAATTTTATAAGAAAGAGATTTCTAATTGAGCCTAAAATGTTTTAAATATGCATTTGCATGCCTGAAACATGTTGAAGATTCAAATGACCTAATGATCCAATAATTTCAAGAAGTTAAAAAAATAAAATTCAAGTTAACGTGTGGTGGGATAATTACCATTGCCAAACAACCCACTTTTTGCCTATTTACAAAAAGTGGACCAAAAATTGATAGATCATCGTAAATGATTTGATCGATTAATAATGTGTAACGGCTATAATTTTTCTTAGAAATTACTTATGGTTTGGGAGTAACACTCAATTAAAAAATGCCACGCCCCCCTTTTCCGATGATTGCCAAACCTTATATATAAAAAACTACAAGAGTTTAAAATACTTAAAAATCACATATACTTTTTGGAATTATCCTTCATTTGCACATTTTCATTTTGGATGTTCAATTTTTTTTCAAATCCAAACTTGAGTTTTGGCTCTCCCATTTTTCGCGTAAACAAAAACATAGGGTAAATAGATCACATCAAAATGAAAATTTTAGAGTTTAATTATGAAAAAAATGGAAAACTATAATAAATGCAAGTGAAGAAAATTATTTCACCCACTAAAAATGAACACCAAAGTTTTGATATCCATGTTTGGGAAATTCCACTAGTTCATCCCTAATAGTTTTGTGGAATTTTATAAGAAAGTGATTTCTAATTGATCCTAACATGTTTTAAATATGGATATACTTGCCTGAAACATGTTGAAGATGCAAAATGAGCTAATGATCCAAAAATTTAAAAGAGAAGAAAAAATTAAAACTTGAGTTTTGCATTTCCATTTTGCATGTTCAATTTTTTTTCAAATCCAAACTTGAGTTTTCACTCTCCCATTTTTCACTTAAACAAAAAGATAAGGCAAATAGATTACAACAAAATGAAATTTTTAGAGTTTATTACGCAAAAAAGGGAAAATTATAATAAATGTAACTGAAAAAATTAATTTCACAAACTAAAAATCAACACCAAATTTTTGTCATCTATGTTTGGAAAATTCTACTAGTACAAACCCTAATAGCTTGGTGGAATTTTATAAGAAAGAGATTTCTACTTGATCCTAAAATATGTTAAATATGGATATGCATGCTTGAAACATGTTAAAGATGCAAATGACTTGATGATCCAATAATTTCTGGGAGTAGAAAAATTTGAATTCTCAAGTTAACGTGCGGTGTGATAATTACAAATGCCAAACAACCTACTTTTTGCCTATTTAAAAAAGCATACCTAACGATCATAGATCATTGTAAATGTTTTGATCAATTAATGATGTATAACGGCTATAATTTTTGTTAGAAATGACTTTTGATTTGGGAGTCAACACTCAGTTAAAAATTCTTCACCCCTCCTTTTCTCTAGATTGAAAAACCTAATATATAAAAAACTAAAAGAGTTTGCAATCCTTAAAAGTCACCGATACTTTTTGGAATTATCTCTATTAGCATTTGCGCATTTCCATTTTGGATATTCAATTTTTTTTAAATCCAAACTTGAGTTTTCTCCCTCCCATTTTCCTCCTAAACAAAAAGATAAGTCAAACAGATCACTACAAAATGAAAATTTTAGAGTTTATGTATGCAAAAAATTGCATACTATAATAAATGTATGAGAAGAAAATTATTTCACTCACTAAAAATGAACACCAAAGTTTTGTTATCAATGTTTGGGAAATTCCACTAGTACAACCCCTAATAGCTTGGTGGAATTTTATAAGAAAGACATTTCTAAGTAATCCTAACATGTTTTAAATATGGATATGCATGCCTGAAACATGCAGACAATGCAAATGACCTAATGATCCAAAAATTTCAAAGAGAAGAAAAAATTAAATTTCGGAGTTAACGTGCGGTGTGACATTTACTAGTGCCAAACAACCCACTTTTTGCCTATTTACAAAAAGCGGACTTAACAATCATAGATCATCATAAATGTTTTGAGCGATTAATGATGTGTAACGGCTATAATTTTTGTTAGAAATTACTAATGGTTTGGGAGTCAACACTCAGTTAAAAAACGCCTCCCCCCACTTCTCCCCCCCCCCCCCCCCCCCCCCCCGCCCACCCACACACACACACACACACACACAGACACACACTAAAAATCACAGATACATTTTGGAATTGTCTCTCTCAACATTTGCGCATTTCCATTTTGGATGTTCAATTTTTTTTCAAATCCAAACTCTTGTTTTCACTCTCTCATTTTTCTCGTAAAAAAAAAGGATGGCAAATAGAACACAACAAAAAGAAAATTTTAGATTTTATTTACGCAAAAAATGGAAAACTATAATAAATTTAAGTGAAGAAAATTATTTCACGCTCTAAAAGTGAACACCAAAGTTTTGTTATCCATGTTTGGGAAATTCCACAAGTAGAACCCCCTAATAGCTTGGTGGGAGATTTCTAATTGATCTTAACATGTTTTAAATATGGATACGCATGTCTGAAACATTTTGAAGATTCAAATGACATTATGATCCAATAATTTCAAGGAGTTGAAAAAATTAAATTCTCAAGTTAACATATGGTGGGATAATTACCTGTGCCAATAAAACCACTTTTTGGCTATTTACAAAAAGCGAACCTAACAATCATAGATCATAGTAAATGATTTGATGGATTAATGATGTGTAACGGCTATAAGTTTTGTTAGAAATGACTTATGGTTTGGGAGTCAACACTCATTTAAAAATGCCTCGCCTCCCCTTTTCTGATGATTGCAAAAACAAATACATAAAAACCCAAAAGTGTTTGCAATCCTTAAAGATCACATATACCTTTTGGAATTATCTCTCTCATCATTTGCACATTTCCAGTTTGGATGTTCAATTTTTTTTCAAACCCAAACATGAGTTTTCTCTCTCCCATTTTTCTAGTAAACAAAAAGATAAGGCAAATAGATCACAACGAAATGAAAATATTAGAGTTTATGTATGCAAAAAATTGAACACTATAATAAATTTTAGGGAAGAATATTCTTTCACGCGCTAAAAATGAACACCAAAGTTTTTATATCCATGTTTGGGAAATTCCACTAGTACAACCCCTAATAGCTTGGTGGAATTTTATAAGAAAGAGATTTTAAATTGATCCTAACATGTTTTAAATATGGATATGCATGCCCTTAAACATGTTAAAGAAGCAAATGTCCTAATGATCTAAAAATTTCATGGAGTAGAAAAAATTAAATTCTCAAGTTAACGTGCGGTGGGATATTTACCAGAGCCAAACAACCCATTTTTGCATATTTACAAAAAGCGTACCTAACAATCATAGATCATCGTAAATTTTTTGATCGACTAAAGATGTGTAAGGGCTATAATTTTATTTAGAAATGACTTATGGTTTGGGAGTCAACACTCAGTTAAAAAATGCCTCACCCCCCCCCCCCCCCCCCCCCCCCCCCCCCCCCCCCCCCCACCCCTCTCCTTTTTCGATGATTGCAAAACCTAATATAAAAAAAATAAAAGAGTTTACAACCATAAAAATCACAGATACTTTTTGGAATTATCTCTCTTAGTATTTGTGCATTTCCATTTTGGATGTTCAATTTTTTTTCAAATCCAAACTTGAGTATTCACTGTCATGTTTTTTCTCGTAAACAAAAAGATTAGGCAAATAGATCACAACAAAATGAAAATTTTAGAGGTTATTTATGCAAAAAATGAAAAAATATAATAAATTATAGTGAAGAAAATTACTTCACGCACTAAAAATGAACACCAAAGTTTTGATATCCATGTTTGGGAAATTCCAATAGTACAACCCCTAATAGCTTGGTGGAATTTTATAAGAAAAAGATTTCTAATTAATCCTAACATGTTTTAAATATGGATATGCATGCCTAAAACATTTTGAAGATGCAAATGACCTAATGATCCAAAAATTTCAAGGACTAGAACAAATTAAATATTCAAGTTAAAGTGCAGTGGGATATTTTCCAGAGCCAAACAACCCACTTTTTGCCTATTTTTCAAAAGCTTACCTAACAACCATAGATCATCGTAAATGTTTTGATCGACTAATGATGTGTAGTGGCTATAATTCTTGTTAGAAATGACTTGTGGTTAGGGAGTCAACACTTAGTTAAAAAATGCCTCGCCCCCTCTTTTTCGATGATAGAAAAACCTAATATACAAAAAACTAAAAAAGTTTACAATCCTTAAACATCAAAGATACTTTTTGGAATTATCTCTCTCAGCATTTGCACAATTCCATTTTGGATGTTCAATTCTTTTTCAAATCCAAACTTGAGTTTTTACTCTCTTGTTTTTCTATTAATCAAAAAGATAAGGCAAATAGATCATAAAAAAATGAAAATTTTAGAGTTTATTTACGCAAAATATGGAAAACTATAATAAATGTAAGTGAAGAAAATTATTTCACTCACTAAAAATGAACAACAAAGTTTTGTTATCCATGTTTGGGAAATTCCACTAGTACAACCCCTAATAGCTTGATCGAATTTTATAAGAAAGAGATTTCTATTTGATCCTAACATGTTTTAAATATGGATATGCATGCCTTAAACATGTTGAAGATGCAAATGACCTAATGATCCAAAAATTTCAAGGAGTAGAACAAATTAAATACTCTAGTTAAAGTGCGGTGGGATATTTACCAGTGCCAAACAACCCACTTTTTGCCTATTTACCAAAAGCTTACCTAAAAACCATAGATCATCGTAAATGTTTTGTTCAACTAATGATGTGTAGTGGCTATAATTCATGTTAGAAATGACTTATGGTTTGGGAGTCAACACTTAGTCAAAAAATGCCTTGCCCCTCCCTTTTCCAATGATTGCAAAACATAATATACAAAAAACTAAAAGAGTTTACAATCCTTTAATATCATAGATACTTTTTGGAATAATCTCTCTCAGCATTGGCGCATTTTCATTTTGGATGTTCAATTTTCTTTCAAATCAAAACTTGAGTTTTTGCTCTCTTGTTTTTCTCGTAAACAAAAAAAAGGCAAATAGATCACAACAAAATGAAAATTTTAGATTCATGCACTAAAAATTAATACCAAAGTTTTGTTATCCATGTTTGGGAAATTCCACTAGTACAACCCCAAATCTGGGTGGAATTTTATAAGAAAGAGATTTCTAATTGATCCAAACATGTTTTAAATATGGATATGCATGCCTGAAACATGAAGATGATGCAAATGACCTAATGATCCAAAAATTTCAAGGAGAAGAAAAAATTAAATTTTGGAGTTAATGTGCGGTGGGATATTTACTTGTAGCAAACACTCCACTTTTTGCCTCTTTACAAAAAGCAGACCTAACAATCATAGGTCATCGTAAATGTTTTGATCGATTAATGTTGTGTAACGGCTATAATTTTTGTTAGAAATTACTTATGGTTTGGGAGTCAACACTCAGAGAAAAAATGCCTCCCCCCCTCCCCCCTTTTCCAATGATCTTAAAACCTAATGTATAAAAAACTAAAAGAGTTTACAATACTTGAAAAGCGAAGATATTTTTTGGAATTATCCCTCACAGCATTTGCGCATTTCCATTTTGGATGTTCAATTGTTTTTCAAATCCAAACTTGAGTTTTCTCTCTCCCTTGTTTCTCGTAAACAAAAAGAAAAGGCAAATAGATCACAACAAAAAGAAAATGTTTTAGTTTATTTAAGGAAAAAATTGAAAACTATAACAAATGTAAGCGAATAAAATTATTTTACGCACTAAAAATGAACACCAAAGTTTTGTTATCCATGTTTGGGAAATTCCAAGAGTAGAACCCCTAATAGCTTGATGAAATTTTATAAGAAAGAGATTTCTAATTGATCCTTGCATGTTTTAAATATGGATATGCATGCCTGAAACATGTTGAAGATTCAAATGACAAAATGTTCCAATAATTTCAAGGAGTTGAAAAAATTAAATTCTTAAGTTAACGTGTGGTGGGATAATTAGTTGTGCCAAACAACCCAATTTTTAGCTATTTACAAAAAGCGGACCTAACAATCTTAGATCATCGTAAATGATTTGATGGATTAATGATGTGTAACGGCTATAAGTTTTGTTAGAAATGACTTATGGTTTGGGAGTCAACACTCAGTTAAAAATGTATCCCCCCCCCCCCCCCCCCCCCCTTTTCTGATGATTGCAAAACCAAATATATAAAAACCTAATAGAGTTTACAATCCTTAAAAATCACATATACTTTTTGGAATTATCTCTCTTAGCATTTGCACATTTCCATTTTGGATGTTCAATTTTTTTTCAAATCCAAACTTGAGTTTTCACTCTCCCACTTTCCCCGTAAACAAAAAGATAAGGCAAATAGATCACAAAAAAATGAAAATTTTACAGTTTATGTATGCAAAAGATTGAAAAGTATAATAAATGTAAAAGAAGAAAATTATTTCACGCACTAAAAACGAACACCAAAGTTTTGATATCCTTGTTTGGGAAATTTCACAAGTACAACCCCTAATAGCTTGGTGGAATTTTATAAGAAAGAGGTTTTTAATTGATCCTAACATGTTTTAAAAATGGATATGCATGCCCTTAAAAATATTAAAGACGCAAATGACCAAATGATCCAAAAATTTGATGGAGTAAAAAAAAAATTAAATTCTCAAGTTAACGTGCGGTGGGATATTTACAAGACCCAAGCAACCCACTTTTGGCATATTTAAAAAAAGCGTCCCTAACAATCATAGATCATCGTAAATGTTTTGATTGACTAATGATGTGTAACAACTATAATATTTTTTGGAAATGACTTGTGGTTTGGGAGTCAACACTTAGTTAAAAAATACCTCGCACCCCCTTTTTCGATGATTGCAAACCCTAATATATTAAAAACTAAAATATTTTAAAATCCTTAAACATCATAGATACTTTTTGGAATTACCTCTCTCAGCATTTGCACATTTCCATTTTGGATGTTCAATTTTTTTCAAATCTAAACTTGAGTTTTTATTCTCCTGTTTTTCTCGTAAAAAAAAGATAAGGTGAATAGATCACAACCAAATGAAAATTTATAGTTTAAGTATGCAAAAAAATTTGAAAACTATAATAAATTTAAGAGAATAAAATTATTTCACGCACTAAAAATGAATACCAAAGTTTGTTATCCATGTTTGTGAAATTCCACTAGTACAACCCCTAATATCTTGGTGGAGTTTTATAAGAGATTTTTGATTGATCCTAACATGTTTTAAATATGGATATGCATGCTCTTAAACATGTTGAAGATTCAAATCACCTAATGATCCAAAAATTTCAAGGAGTAGAACAAATTAAATTCTCAAGTTAACGTACTGTGGGATATTTACCAGTGCCAAACAACGCTCTTTTTCCCTATTTACAAAAAGCGGACCAAACAATCAAAGATCATCATAAATATTTCGATCGATTAATGATGTGTAACGGCTATAATTTTTGTTAGAAATGACTTATGGTTTGGGAGTCAACACTCAGTTAAAAATGCCTCGT
The DNA here is from genome assembly GCF_029961685.1 of Aristolochia californica. Classification (NCBI taxonomy): domain Eukaryota; kingdom Viridiplantae; phylum Streptophyta; class Magnoliopsida; order Piperales; family Aristolochiaceae; genus Aristolochia; species Aristolochia californica. The sequence goes on along the minus strand of NW_027181826.1, from coordinate 9,660,280 downwards.
CCCCCCTTTTCCGATGATTGCAAAAATTAATATAGAAAAAACTAAAGTAGTTCACAATCCTTAAAAATCACATATATTTTTTGGAATTATCTCTCTCAGCATTTTTAAATTTCCATTTTGAATATTCAATTTTTTCTAATCCAAACTTGAGTTTTCACTCTCCCATTTTTCTCGTAAACAAAAAGACAAGGCAATTAGATCACAACAAAACGAAAATTTTAGAGTTGATGTATGCAAAAAACCAAAAACTATAATAAATGTAAGTCAAGAAAATTATTTGACACACTAAACATGAACTCCAAAGTTTTGTTATCCATGTTTGGGAAATTCCACTTTTACAACCCCTAATAGATTGGTGGAATTTTGTAAGAAAGAGATTTCTAATTGATCCTAACATGTTTCAAATATGGATATGCATGCCTGAAACTTGTTGAAGATGCAAATGACCTAATGATCCAAAATTTTATGGAGTAGAAAAAATTAAATTCTCAAGTTAACATACGGTGGGATATTTACCAAAGCCAAACAACCCACTTTTGGCCTTTTTACAAAAAGCGTACCTAACAACCATAGATCTTCGTAAATGTTTTGATCGACTAATGATGTGTAACGGCTATAATTTTTGTCAGAAATGACTTATGGTTTGGGAGTCAACAATCAGTTAAAAAATGCCTCGCCCCCCTTTTCCGATGATTGCAAAACATAATATATAAAAAACTAAAAGAGTTTACAATCTCAGTCATAAATCACCATAAATGGTTTGATCGACTAATGATGTGTAACAGCTATAATTTTTGTTAGAAATTACTTATGATTTGGGAGTCAACACTCAGTTAAAAAATGCCTCTCACACCCCCCCTGCCCTCGCCATTTTCCAATGATCGCAAAACCAAATATATAAAAAACTAAAAGAGTTTACAATCCTTAAAAATCACTTATACTTTTTGGAATTATCTGTCTCAGCATTTGCACATTTCCATTTTTTATGTTCAATTTTATTTCAAATCCAAACTTGAGTTTTCACTCTCCCATTTTTCTCGTAAACAAGAAGATAAGGCAAATAGATCACAAAAAAATTATAATTTTAGAGTTTATGAATGCAAAAAATTGAAAACTATAATAAATATAAGGGAAGAAAATTATTTCACGCACTAAAAATGAACACCAAAGTTTTGATATCCATGTTTGGGAAATTCCACTAGTACAACCCCTAATAGCTTGGTGAAATTTTATAAGAAATTTTTTTTTAATTGATCCTAAGATGTTTTAAATATGGATATGCATGCCCTTAAACATGTTAAAGATGCAAATGTCCTAATGATCCCAAATTACATGGAGTAGAAAAAATTAAATTCTCAACTTAACGTGCGGTAGGATATTTACCAAAACCAAACAACCAACTTTTTGCCTATTTTAAAAAAGTGTACCTAACAATCATAGATCATCGTAAATGTTTTGATCGACTATTGATGTGTAACGACAATAATTTTTGTTAGAAATGACTTATGGTTTGGGAATCTACACTCAGTTAAAAAATGCCTCACCCCCCTTTTTCTATGATTGCCAAACCTAATATATAAGAAACTAAAAGAGTTTGCATTCCTTAAAAATCACAGATACTTTTTTTAATTATCTCTTGTAGCATTTGCGCATTTCAATTTTGGATGTTAAATTTTTTTCCAATTACAAACATGAGTTTTCACACTCCCGTTTTTCTCGGAAACAAAAAGTTAAGGCAAATAGATCACAAAAAAATGAAAATTTTAGAGTTTATTTATGCAAAAAATGAAAAACTATAATAAATAGAAGTAAAGAAAATTATTTCATGCACTAAAAATGAACACCAAAGTTTTTTTATCCATGTTTGGGAAATTTCACTAGTACAACCCCTAATAGCTTGGTGGAATGTTATAAGAAAAAGATTTCTAATTGATCCTAACATGTTTTAAATATGGCTATGAATACCTGAAATATGTTGAAGATGCAACTGACCTAATGATCCAAAAATTTCATGGAGTAGAAACAATTAAATACTCAAGTTAACATGCGGTGGGATATTTACCAAAGCTAAACAACCCACTTTTGGCCTTTTTACAAAAAGCGTACCTAACAACCATAGATCTTCGTAAATGTTTTGGTCGACTAATGATGTGTAACGGCTGTAATTTTTGTCAAAAGTAACTTATGGTTTGGGAGTCAACACTCAGTTAAAAAATGCCTCACCCCCCTTTTCCGATGAATGCAAAACATAATATATAAAAAAATAAAAGAGTTTACAATCCCAGTCATAAATCATCATAAATGGTTTGATCGACTAATGATGTGTAACGGCTATAATTTTTGTTTGAAATTACTTATGGTTTGGGAGTCAACACTTAGTTAAAAAATTCCTCGCCCCCCTTTTCCGATGATTGCAAAACCTAATATATAAAAAACTAAAAGAGTTTACAATCCTTAAAAGTCACATATACTTTTTGGAATTATCTTTCTTAGCATTTGCGCATTTCCATTTCGGATGTTCAATTTTTTTTTCAAATCCAAACTTGAGTTTTCTTTCCCATTTTTCTCATAAACAAAATAGATCACAAAAAAATGAAAATTTTAGACTTTATTTAAGTAAAAAATAGAAAACTATAATAAATGTAAGTGAAGAAAATTATTTCACGCACTAAAAATGAACACCAAAGTTTTGTTATCCATGTTTGGGAAATACCACTAGTACAACCCCTAATAGCTTGGTGGAATTTTATAAGAAAAATATTTCTAATTGATCCTAACATGTTTTAAGTATGGATATGCATGCCTGGAACATGTTGAAGATTCAAATGACCTAATGATCCAATAATTTCAAGGAGTACAAATAATTAAATTCACAATTTAACTTGTAGTGGACTAATTACAATTGCCGAACAACCCACTTTTTGCTTATTTACAAAAGCGGACCTAACAATCATAGATCATCGTAAATGACATATAGTTTCAGAGTCAACACTCAGTTAAAAATTCCTCGCCCCCACTTTTCCAATGATTGCAAAACCTAAAATTTAAAAAACTAAAAGAGTTTACAATCCTTAAAAATAACATATATTTTTTGGAATTATCCCTCTCAGCATTTGCGTATTTCCATTTTGGATGTTCAATTTTTTTTCAAATCCAAACTCGAGTTTTCACATTCCCGTTTTTCTCGTAAACAAAAAGATAAGGCAAATAAATCACAAAAAATGAAAATTTTAGAGTTTATTTATACGAAAAAGGGAACACTATAATAAATGTAAGTGAAAAAAATTTTTTCATGCACTAAAAATGAACACGAAAGTTTTATTGTCAATGTTTGGGAAATTCCACTAGTACAACCCCTAGTAGCTTGGTGGAATTTTATAAGAAAAAGATTTCTTATTGATCCTAACACGTTTTAAATATGGATATGCATGCTTGGAACATGTTGAAGATTCAAATAACCAAATGATCCAATAATTTCAAGTAATACAAAAACTTAAATTCTCAATTTAACGTGTTGTGGCATAATTACTAGTGCCAAACAACTCACTTTTTGTCTATTTACAAAAAGCGGACCTAACAATCATAGATCATCATAAATGTTTTGATGGATTAATGATGTGTAACGGCTATAATTTTTGTTAGAAATGATTTATAGTTTTGGAGTCAACACTCAGTTAAAAATGCCTTGCCCCCCTTTTCGATGATTGCAAAACCTAATATATAAAAAACTAAAAGAGTTTACAATCCTTAATAATCACAGATACTTTTTGGAATTATCTCTCTCAGCATTTGCGCATTTCCATTATGGATGTACAAATTTTTTCATATCCAAATTTTAGTTTTCACTCTCCCATTTTTCTCGTAAACAAAAATATAAGACAAATAGATCAGAACAAAATGAAAATTTTAGAGTTTATGTATGAAAAAAATGGAAAACTAGAATAAATGTAAGTGAAGAAAATTATTTTATGCACTAAAAATGAACACCAAAGTTTTGTTATCCATGTTTGGTAAATTCCACAAGTACAACGCTTAATAGCTTGGTGGAATTTTATAAGAAAGAGATTTCTAATTGATCCTCACATGTTTTAAATATGGATATGCATGCCTGAAACCTCTTGAAGATGCAAATGACCTAATGATCCAAAAATTTCAAGGAGTAGAAACAATTAAATTCTCAAGTTAACGTGCGGTGGGATATTTACCATAACCAAACAACCAAATTTTTGCCTATTTAAAAAAAGCAGACCTAACAATCATAGAGGTTTAATGATGTGTAACGGCTATAATTGTTTTTAGAAATGACTTATGGTTTGGGAGTCAACACTTAGTTAAAAATGCCTCGCACCCCCCCTTTTCCGATGATTGCACAACCAAATATATAAAAAACTAAAAGAGTTTACAATCCATAAAAATCACAGATATTTTTTGGAATTATCTCTCTCATCATTTGTGCATTTCCATTTCGGATGTTCAATTTTTTTTCAAATCCAAACTTGAGTTTTCCCTCTCCCATTTTTCTTATAAACAAAAAGATAAGGCAAACAGATCACTAAAAAATGAAAATTTTAGCGTTTACGTATGCAAAAAAATAGAAAGCTATAATAAATGTAAGGGAAGAAAATTATTTCACGCACAAAAAATGAACACCAAAGTTTATATATCCATGTTTGTGAAATTCCACTAGTACAACTCCTAATAGTTTGGTGGAATTTTATAAGAAAGAGATTTTTAATTGATCCTTACATGTTTTAAATATGGATATGCATGCCCTTAAACATGTTGAAGATGCAAATGACCTAATGATCCAAAAATTTCATGGAGTAGAAAAAAATAAATTCTCAAGTTAACGTGCCGTGGGATATTTAGCAGAGCCAAATAACCCACTTTTTGCCTATTTACAAAAAGCGTACCTAACAATCGTAGATCATCATAAATTTTTTAATCGACTAATGATGTGTAAAGGCTATAATTTTTGTTCGAAATGATGTATGGATTCAGAGTCAACACTCAGTAAAACAATGCCTCGCCCCCCTTTTTCGATGATTACAAGCCCTAATATATAAAAAAATAAAAGAGTTTACAATCCTTAAAAATCACAGATACTTTTTGGAATTATCTCTCTTAGTATTTGCGCATTTCCTTTTTGGATGTTAAATATTTTTTCAAATCCAAACTTGAGTTTTAACTCTCCCGTTTTTCTCGTAAACAAAAAGATAAGGCAAACAGATCACAAAAAAATAAAAAAATTTGCGTTTATTTATGTAAAAAATGGAAAAATATAATAAATGTATGTGAAGAAAATTATTTCACGCAATAAAAATGAACACCAAAGTTTTGTTATCCATGTTTGGAAAATTCCACTAGTACAACCCCTAATAGCTTGGTGGAATTTTAAAAGAAAGATATTTCTAATTGATCCTAACAAGTTTTAAATATGGATATGCATGCCTAAAACATGTAGAAGATTCAAATGACCTAATCATCCATTAATTTTGAGTAGAAAAAAATTAAATTCTCAAGTTAACTTGGTATGTGTTAATTACCAGTGCCAAACAACCCACTTTTTGGTTATTTAAAAAAAGCGGACCTAACAATCATTGATCAATGTAAATGTTTTGATGGATTAATGATGTGTAATGACTATAATGTTAGTCAGAAATGACTATAATGACTTATAGTTAGGGAGTCAACACTCAGTTACAATTGCCTCCCCTCCCCCCCCCCCCCCCCCCCCCCCCCCCGCCCTTTTCCGATGATCTCAAAACCTAATATATAAAAAACTAAAAGAGTTTAAAATCCTTAAAAATCACAGATACTTTTTGGAATTATCTCTCTCAGCATTTGCGCATTTCCTTTTTGGATGTTCAATTTTTTTTCAAAACCAAAATTGAGTTTTCACTCTCCCATTTTTCTTGAAAACAAAAAGATAAGCCAAATAGATCACAACAAAATCAAAATTTTAGAGTTTATGTATGCAAAAAATGGAAAACTAGAATAAATGTAATTGCAGAAAATTATTTCACGCACTAAAAATGAACACAAAAGTTTTATTATCCATGTTTGGGAAATTCGACTAGTACAAACTCTAATAGCTTGGTGGAATTTTATAAGAAATAGATTTCTAATCGATCCTAACATTTTTTAAATATGGATATGCATGCCTGATACATGTTGAAGATGAAAATGACCTAATGAACCAATATTTTTGGGTAGAAAAAACTAAATTCTCAAGTTAACGTGTGGTGGGATAATTACTAGTGCCAATCAACCCACTTTTTGCCTTTTTACAAAAAGCGGACCTAACAATCATAGATCATAAAAAATGTTTTGTTCGATTAATGATGTGTATCGGCTATAATTTTTATTAAAATGACTTATGGTTTGGGGGTTAACACTCAATTAAAAAAGCCTCGGCCCCCCTTTTTCGATGATTGCAAAACCTAATATATAAAAAACTAAAAGAGTTTACAATTCTTAAAAATCATAGATACTTTTGGAATTATCTCTCTCACCATTTGTGCATTTCCATTTTGGATGTTCAATTTTTTTTCAAATCCAAACTTGAGTTTTCACTCTCCCATTCTTCTACTAAACAAAAAGATAAGCCAAATAGATGACAACAAAATGAAAATTTTACAGTTTATGCATGCAAAAAATGGAAAACTATAATAAATGTAAGTGAAGAAAATTATTTCACGCACTAAAAATGAACACCAAAGTTTTGTTATCCGTCTTTGGGAAATTCCACTAGTACAACCCTTAATAATGTGGTGGAATTTTATAAGAAAGAGATTTCTAATTGATCCTAACATATTTTGAATATGGATATGCATGCCTGAAACATGTTGAAGATGCAAATGACCATATGATCCAATAATTTCAAAGAGAAGAAAAAATTAAATTCTCAAGTTAATGTGCGGTGGGATAGTTACGAATGCCAAACAACCTACTTTTTGCGTTTTTACAAAAAAATCAGACCTAACAATCATACATCATTGTGAATGTTTTGATCGGTTAATGATGCGTAACAACTTTAATTTTTTTTTAGAAATGACTATGGTTTGAGAGTCAATACTCAGTAAAAAATGCCTCCCCCCCCCCCCCCCCCCCCTGCCCCCCTCTTTCCTTTTCCGATGATTGCAAAACCTAATATATAAAAAAATAAAAGAGTTTACAATCCTTAAAAATCACAGATACTTTTTGGAATTATCACTCTCAGCAATTTGCGCAATTTCATTTTGGATATTCATTTTTTTTAAAATCCAAACTTGAGTTTTCACCCTCCCATTTTTCTCGTAAACAAAAAGGTAAGGCAAATAGATCACAGCAAAATGAAAAATTTTAGAGTTTATGTATGCAAAAAAATGAAAACAATTATAAAAGTATGGGAAGAAAATTTTTTCATGCACTACAAATGAACTCCAATGTTTTGTTATCCATGTTTGGGAAATTCCACTACTACAACCCTAATAGCTTAGTGGAATTTTATAAGAAAGAGATTTCTAATTGATCCTAACTTGTTTTAAATAAGGATACGCGTGCCTGAAACATGTTGACGATGCAAATCACATAACGATCCAAAAATTTCAAGGAGAATAAAAAATTAAATTCTTGAGTTAAGGTGCGGCGGGATATTTAGCAGAGAGCCAAACAACCCACTTTTTGCCTATTTACAAAAAGCAGACCTAACAATTACAGATCAAAATATATGTTTTGATAGATTAATTATGTGTAACAACTATAATTTTTGTTAGAAGTGACTTATGTTTTGAGAGTCAACACTCAGTTAAAAATACCTCGCCCCCCTTTTTCGATGATTGCAAAACCTAATATATAAAAAACTAAAAGAGTTTACAATCCTTAAAAATCATATATAATTTTTGGAATTATCTCTCCCCGCATTTGTACATTTCCATTTTGGATGTTCAATTGTTTTTCAAATCCAAACTTGAGTTTTCACTCTCCCATTGTTCTCGTAAACAAAAAGATAAGGCAAAAAGATCACAATAAAATGAAAATTTTAGAGTTTATGTATTCAAAAATTTGAAAACTATAACAAATGTAAGTGCTGAAAATTATTTCACTCACTAAAAATGAACACCAAAGTTTTGTTATCCATGTTTGGGAAATTCCACAAGTACAACCGCTAATAGCTTGGTTGAATTTTATAAGAAAGAGATTTCTATTTGATCCTAACATGTTTTAAATAGGGATATGCATGCTTGAAACATGTTGAAGAAGCAAATGACCTTATGATCCAAAAATTTCGAGTGGAAAAATTAAATTCTCAAGTTAACATGCGGTGGGATATTTACCAGAGGCAAACAACCCACTTTTTGCCAATTTACAAAAGGCGGACCTAACAATCTTTGATCATCGTAAATGTTTTGATTGATTAATGATGTGAAATGGCTATAATGTTTGTTAGAAATGACTTATGGTTTGAGAGTCAACACTCAGTTAAAAATGTCTCGTCCCCACTTTTCCAATGATTGCAAAACCTAATATATTAAAAACTAAAAAAGTTTACAATCCTTAAAAATCACATGAACTTTTATGAATTATCTCTCTCAGCATTTGTGCATTTCCATTTTGAATTTTGAATTTTTTTTTTCAAATCCAAACTTGAGTTTTCAGTCTCCCATTTTTCTCGTAAACAAAAAGATAAGGCAAATAGATCACAAAAAAATTAAAATTTTAGAGCCTATGTATGCATAAAAAGGAAAAATATAATAAATGTAAGTAAAGAAAATTATTTCATGCATAAAAAATGAACACCAAAGTTTTGTTATCCATGTTTGGGTAATTCCACTAGTACAACCCCTAATAATGTTGTGGAATTTTATAAGAAAGAGATTTCTAATTGATCCTAACATTTTAAAATATGGATATGTATGCCTGAAACATGTTGAAGATGCAAATGACCTTATGATCTAATAATTTCAAGGAGTACAAAAAATTAAATTCAATACTTAACGTGCGGTGGGATAATTACCAGTGCCAAATAACCCACTTTTTGCCTATTTACAAAAAGCAGACCTAACAATCATAGATCATTGTAAATGTTTTGATCAATTAATGATGTGTTTTTTAGAAATGACTTGTGGTTTGAGAGTCAACACTCAGTTAAAAATGCCTCGCCCCTTCTTTTCCGATGATTGCAAAACCTAATATATATAAAACTAAAAGAGTTTACAATCCTTAAAAATCTCATATAATTTTTGGAATTATCTCTCTCAGCATTTGTGTATTTCCATTTTGAATGTTCAATTTTTTTTCAAATCCAAACTTGAGTTATCTCTCTCCCATTTTTCTCGTAATAAAAAAGATAAGGCAAATAGATCACAACAAAATGAAAATTTTAGAGTTTATGTATGCAAAAAAGTGAAAAATATAATAAATGTATGGGAAGAAAATTATTTAAAACACTAAAAATGAACACCAAAGTTTTGTTATCCATGTTTGGGAAATTCCACTAGTACAACCCCTATTAGCTTGGTGGAATTTTATAAAAAAGAGATTTCTAATTGATCCTAACATGTTTTAAATATGGATATGCATGCCTGAAACATGATGACGATGCAAATGACCTAATGATCCAAAGATTTCAAGGAGTAGAAAAAGTTAAATTCTCGAGTTAACTTGCGGTGGGATATTTACCAGAGCAAAACAACCGACTTTTTGCCTATTTACAAAAAAGTGTACTGTTGGAAGATGAGATCAAACTCAAACGACCAAGGAAGGCCCACATATGTAAGATTATTATAAGATGGGTCACATGACCAAGGAAGGCCTACAAGATGGGCCCAAACCCATAAGAAGTAGGACCCACAATGATTACCTAGAGCTGGCATCCTTTTCCCATCAGTTGGAAGATCAAGAAGGACTCACAAAAGTATCTTTATCTTAGGGTCACGACCAAGAAGAGTTTTAGTTTAAGTTATATTTGTCTTTTATCAGAATTGAGTTACCTAATTATGTTAGGACTTACCTTAAGTGTTAGAGTTTGGGTGTAATTGGGACAAGGGTATTTTTATTGTAATTGGACTCTACTAGCTTCCTCTATTATAAATAGAGGTTCATGTACTCCGATTACAATAAGTTATTGATGTCAATGAAGTATTTCACTTTTCCATAAATTCAACATGGTATCAGAGCAAGTTCTGTGAGTTGACATGGTTTACTCACGGAGGTAATGTGATCCTTTTCTCTAAACCCTAAACCCTAGGTCTAGGTTCAAAGTTATTTGTTTTCTGTCCCTACACCTATAGATTGCTTTGAATTTTTTACCTCTATACGTAGTTTTTAAAATTGAAAAATATATATTGATGGAAATATAGTTGAATCTAATTGCCAAATAAAACCTATTTGTTCCAATCAGAGTTATCTGCAGAGAGATATTGATATTTGAATGAGCGAAGGTCAGATTGAAAAAAGGTTCAAGCAGCAGCAGCAATATTCCGATTCCAAGGTATTTTTTTATATGAACAACTAGACTTTATATGGAGAAATATATATCAAAAGAAATATCTGTAAGTCTATTCTTTTACCTATCACCAATTTTTTATCTAAGTTATCTACAAAGAGAAATCGATATTTGAAGCAAGAAAGGACAAATTGAAAAAGAGGTTCGAGTGGCAGCAGAAAGCATCAATTTCCTAGGATTTTATGCTATCAAGAAAGAGACTTTATATGGAGAATTATATATCAAACGAAATATAAGTAAGTATATTTTCTTACCTATTCAACCCATTCTTGGTATGATTTTTATATAAGGTGATATTGATCTTGGAAGAGTCAATGGTATTTCTGGAAAAGAAAGAGAAATAGAACTTAGTTCAGTCAGATGACAGAAACAGAAAAATATCAGATTATTTATCTTATGATAATTATATTTAATGAAGTTAATTCATACTTTAATGAAATTTATTTAAATCTATTTTTAGAAGGAAAAAATTTCATATCAATCTGATCTATATTGAAAGATATATTTGAATTGGAAGAATCAAAGGTCATGCTAGTATCTTGTTGTATTGAAAAATCCAAATTTATGCCGATTGTTTTGCGTCACTTTTTGAGTTGATATATCAGGAAAATATCTCACTTCTCCCTGGTTTGAGGGCTTAATTAGAAATCTCTGTTATTTGGGATTATTGCTACTTCATGTTTTAAATATGGATATGCCTGCCTGAAACATGTTGAAGATGCAAATGACCAAATGATCCAAAAATTTCAAGGAGTAGGAAAAATTAAATTCTCAAGTTAATGTGCGGTGGGATATTTACTAGAGCCAAACAACCAAGTTGTTGCCTATTTACAAAAAACGGACCTAAAAAGCATAGATCATCGTAAATGTTTTGATCGATTAATGATGTGTAACGTCTATAAATTTTTTTATAAATGACTTATGGTTTGGGAGTCAACACACAGTTAAAAATGCCTCGCCCCCCCTTTTCCGATTGTTGCAAAACCTAATATATAAAAAACTCTAAGAGTTTACAATCCTTAAAAATCACATATACTTTTTGGAATTATCTCTCTCAGTATTTGTACATTTCCATTTTGGATGTTCAATTTTTTATCAAATTCAAACTTGAGTTTTCACTCTCTCATTTTTCTCTTAAACAAAAAGTTAAGGCATATAGATCATAGAAAAAAGAAAATTTCAGAGTTTATGTATCCAAAAAATTGAAGACTATAATAAATATAAGTGAAGAAATTTATTTCACACTCTAAAAATGAACACCAAAGTTTTGTTATCCATGTTTGGGAAATTCAACTAGTACAACCCCTAATAGCTTGGTCGAATTTTATAAGAAAGAGACATCTAATTGATCCTATTATGTTTTAAATATGGATATGCATGCCTGAAACATGTTGAAGATGCAAATGACCTAATAATCAAAAAATTTCAAGCAGTAGGAAAAATTAAATTCTCAAGTTAACGTGCGGTGGGATATTTACCATAGCCTAACAACTAACTTTTTGCCTATTTAAAAAAAGTGAAACTAACAATCATAGATCATCGTCAATGTTTTGATCGATTAATGATGTATAATGGCTATAATTTTTGTTAGAAATGACTTATGGTTTGGGAGTCAACACTCAGTTAAAAATGCCTCGTCCCCCCTATTCCGATGACGGCAAAATATAATATATAAAAAATTAAAAGAGTTTACGATTCTTAAAAACCACAAATAATTTTTGGAATTATCTCTCTCAGCATTTGTGCATTTCCATTTAGGATCTTCAATTATTTTTCAAGTCCAAATTTGAGTTTTCACCCTTCCGTTTTTCTCATAAACAAAAAAATAAGGCAAATAGATCACAATAATATGAAAATTTTAGACTTTATGTATGCAAACAATTGAAAAATATAATAAATGTAAGGGAAGAAAATTATTTCACGCACTAAAAATGAACACCAAAGTTTTGTTATCCATGTTTGGGAAATTCCACATGTACAACTCCTAATAGCTTGGTGGAATTTTATAGGAAAGAGATTTCTATTTGATTCTAACATGTTTTAAATATGGATATGCATGCCTGAAACATGTTGAACATGCAAATGACCTAATGATCCAAAAATTTCAAGGAGTAGGAAAAATAATATTCTCAAGTTAACGTGCAGGGGAATATTTACCAAAGCCAAACAACCCACTTTTTGCCTATTTACAACAAGCGGACCTAACAATCATAGATCATCGTAAATGTTTTGATCGATTAATCATGTGTAACGGCTATTAATTTTGTTAGAAATGACTTATGGTTTGGCTTGATTACACATAGTAAAAAATGCCTCGCCCCCCCTTTGGTTGAAAAATCCAATATATAAAAAACATAATCTTTAAAAATCAAAGATACTTTTTGGAATTATCTCTCTCAGTATTTGTGCATTTCCATTTTGGATGTTCATTTTTTTATCAAATTCAAACTTGAGTTTTCACTCTCCCATTTTTCTCATAAACAAAAAGATAAGGCAAATAGATCACAAAAAAATGAAAATTTTAGAATTTATGTATCCAAAAAATGTAAAACTATAATAAATGTAAGTGAAGAAATTATTTCACGCACAAAAAATGAACACCAAAGTTTTGTTATCCATGTTTGGGAAATTCCACTAGTACAACCCCTAATAGCTTGGTGGAATTTTGTAAGAAACAGATTTCTAATTGATCCAAACATGTTTTAAATATGGATATGCATGCCTGAAACATGTTGAAGATGCAAATGACCTAATGATCCAAAAATTTCAAGGTGTACGAAAAATGAAATTCTCAAGTTAATTTGCGGTGGTGTATTTACCAGTGCCAAACAAACAACTTTTTGCCTATCTAAAAAAAGCGGAACTAACAATCATAGATCATCGTAAATATTTTGATCAATTAATGATGTGTAATGGCTATAATTTTTGTTAGAAATGACTTATGGTTTTGGAGTCAACACTCAATTAAAAATGCCTCGTCCCCTCAATTCCGATGACTACAAAATCTAATATATAAAAAATTAAAAGAGTTTACAATCCTAAAAAATCACAGATAATTTTTGGAATTATCTCCCTCAGGATATGTGCATTTCCATTTTGGATGTTCATTCTTTTTTTCAAATCCAAACTTGAGTTTTCACTCTCCCATTTTTCTCATAAACAAAAAGATAAGGCAAATAGATCACAACAAAATGAAAATTTTAGAGTTTATGTATCCAAAAAGTTGAAAACTATAATAAATGTAAGTGAAGAAAATTATTTCACACACTAAAAATGAACACCAAAGTTTTGTTGTCCATTTTTGGTAAATTCCATTAGTACAACTCCTAAGAGCTTGGTGGAATTTTATAAGAAAGGGATTTCTAATTGAACCTAACATGTTTTAAATATGGATATATGTGCCTGAGATATGCTGAACATGCAAATGACCTAATGATTGGAAAAATTAATTTCTCAAGTTAAAGTGCGGTGGGATATTATTTACTAGAGTCAAACAACCCACATTTTGCCTATTTAAAAAAAGCGGACCTACCAATCATAGATCATCATAAATGTTTTGATTGATTAATGAAGTGTAATGGCTATAATTTTTTTTAGAAATGACTTATGGTTTAGGAGTCAACACTCAGTTAAAAATGCCTCATCCCCCTTTTTCGATGACTGCAAAACCTAATATATAAAAAACTAAAAGTATTTTCAATCCTTAAAAATTAAAGATACTTTTTGGAATTATCTCTCTCAGCATTTGTGCATTTCCATTTTTTATGTTCAATTTTTTTTCAAATACAAACTTGTGTTTTCACTCTCCCTTTTTCTCGTAAACAAAAAGATAAGGCAAATAGGTCACAACAAAATGAAAATTTTAGAGTTTATGTATGAAAAAAATTGAAAACAATAATAAATGTATGTGAAGAAAATTATTTCACGCTATAAAATTTAACACCAATGTTTTGTAATCCATGTTTGGGAAATTCGACTAGTACAACCCCTAATAGCTTGGTGGGATTTTATAAGAAAGAGATTTCTAATTGATCCTAACATGTTTTAAATATGGATATGCATGCCTGAAACATTTTGAAGATGCAAATGACCTAATGATCCAAAAATTTCAAGTAGTTGGAAAAATTAAATTCTCAAGTTAACGTGCAATGGGATATTTATCAAAGCCAAACAACCCAGTTTTTGGCTATTTACAAAAAGCGGAACAAAAAATCATTGATCATCATAAATCAATTAGAAATCTCTTTTTATAAAATTCCACCAACCTATTAGTGGTTGTTCTAGTGGAATTTCCCAAACATTGATAACAAAACTTTGGTGTTCATTTTTACTGCGTGAAATAATTTCCTTCACATGCATTTATTATAGTTTTCAATTGTTTGCATGCATAAACTCTAAAATTTTCAATTTGTTGTGTTCAATTTGCCTTATCTTCTTTTTTACGAGAAAAATGGGAAAGCAAAAACTCAAGTTTGGATTTGAAAAAAAATTGGACATCCAAAATGGAAATGCACAAATGCTGAGAGAGATACTTCCAAAAAATATCTGTCATTTTTAAGGAATGTAAAATCTTTTAGTTTTTTAGATATTTGGTTTTGCAATCATCGAAAAATGGGGGGCGAGGCATTTTTAACTGAGTGTTGACACCAAACCTTAAGTCAGTTCTAACAATACTTATAGTCGTTAAATGTCATTAATCGATCAAAACATTTACGATGATCTATGATTGTTTGGTCAACTTTTTGTATTTAGGCAAATAGTGCGTTGTTTTGGCTCTGGTAAATAACCCACCGCACGTTAACTTGAATTTTATTTTTCTTACTCTTTGAAATTTTTGGATCATTAGGTCATTTGCATCTTCAACATGTTTCAGGTATGCATATCCATATTTAAAACATGTTAGGATCAATTAGAAATCTCTTTCTTATAAAACTCCCCCAAGCTATTAGGGGTAGTACTAGTGGAATTTCCCAAACATGGATAACAAAACTTTGGTGTTTTTTTTTAGTGCGTGAAATAATTTTCTTCACTTAAATTTATTATTGTTTTCATTTTTTTGCATACATAAACTCTAAAATTTTCATTTTGTTGTGATCTATTTGCCTTATCTTTTTGTTTACGAGAAAAATGGGAGAGTGAAAACACAAGTTTGGATTTGAAAAAAAAATTGAACATCCAAAATCGAAATATGCAAATACAGAGAGGGATAATTCCAAAAATTATCAGTGATTTTTAAGGATTTTGAACTGTTTTATTATTTTATATATTTGGTTTTGCATCATCGAAAAAGGGGGGCGAGGCGCTTTTAACTGAGTGTTGACTCCCAAACCATAAGTCATTTCTACCAAAAATTAAAGCCGTTACACATCATTAATCAATCAAAACATTTACAATAATCTATGATTGTTTGGTCCACTTTTTGTAAATAGGCAAATAGTGGGTTGTTTGGATCTAGTAAATATCCCACCGCACGTTAACTTGAGAATTTAATTTTTCTCACTCCTTGAAAATTTTGCATCATTAGGTCATTTACATCTTCAACATGTTTCAGACATGCTTATCCATATTTAAAACATGTTAGGATCAATTAGAAATCTCTTTCTTATAAAATTCCACTAAGCTATTAGTGGTTGTACTAGAGGAATTTCCCAAAGATTGATAACAAAACTTTAAATATTAAAAACATTAATCAATCAAAACATTTATGATGATCTATGATTGTAAGGTCCGCTTTTTTTAAATAGGCAAAAAGTGGGTTGTTTGGCTCTGGTAAATAACCCACAACATGTTAACTTGAGAATTTAATTTTTCCTACTCATTGAAATTTTTGGATCATTAGGTCATTTGCATCTTCAACATGTTTCAGGTATGCATATCGATATTTAAAACATGTTAGGATCAATTAGAAATCTCTTTCTTATAACACTCCACCAAGCTATTAGGGGTTGTACTAATAGAATTTCCCAAACATGGATAACAAAACTATGGTGTTCATTTTTAGTGCGTGAAATAATTTTCTTCACTTACATTTATTAGAGTTTCCCATTTTTGGCATTCATACACTCTAAAATTTTCATTTTGTTGTGATCTATTTGTCTTATCTTTTTTTTATGAGAAGAAAGGGAGAGTGAAAACTAAAGTTTGGATTTGAAAAAAAAGTGAACATCCAAAATGGAAATAAAAAAATACTGAAAGAGATAATTCCAAAAATTATCTGTGATTTTTAACGATTGTGAACTCTTTTAGTTTATTATATATTAGGTTTTTCAATCATCGGAAAAAAAGGGGGGGGGGGGGGGGGGGGGGGGGGGGGGGTGAGGCTTTTTTAACTGAGTGTTGACTCCCAAACCATAAGTCATATCTAACAAAAATTAAAGCCGTTACACATCTTTAATTGATTAAATCATTTACGATGATTGATGATTGTTTGGTCCACTTTTTGTAAATAGGCAAAAAGTGTGTTGTTTGGCTTTGTAAATATCTCACCGCATGTTAACTTGAGAATTTAATTTTTCCCACTCATTAATTTTTTTGCAACATTAGGTCATTTTCATCTGGAACATGTTTCAGGCATGCATATCCATATTTAAAACATGTTCGGGTCAATTAGAAATCTCTTTCTTATAAAATTCTACCAAGCTATTAGGGGTTGTACTAGTGGAATTTCCCAAACATGGATAACAAAACTTTGGTGTTAATTTTTAGTGAGTGAAATAATTTTCTTCACTTACATTTATTATAGTTTTCAATTTTTTGGATACATAAACTCTAAAATTTTCATTTTGTTGTGATCTATTTGCCATATCGTTTTGTTTATGAGAAAAATGGGAGAGTGAAAACTCAAGTTTGGATATTATAAAAAATTGAACATCCAAAATGCAAATTCACAAATGCTAAGTGATATAATTCTAAAAAGTATCTATGATTTAAGGATTGTAAACACTTTAGGTTTTTTATATATTAGGTTTTGCAACCATCGGAAAAGGGGGGGCGAGGATTTTTTAACTGTGTGTTGACTCCCAAACCATAAGTCATTTCTAACAAAATTTATAGCCGTTACACATCATTAATCGATCAAAATATTTACAATAATCTATGATTGTTAGGTCCGCTTTTTGTAAATAGGCAAAAAGTGGGTTGTTTTGCTCTGGTATATCCCACTGCACGTTAACTTGCAAATTTAATTTTTCCTACTCTTAAAAATTTTGGATCATTGGGTCATTTGCATCTTCAACATGTTTTAGGCATGCATATCCAAATTTAAAAAATATTAGGATCAATTAAAAGTCTCTTTCTTATAAAATTTGACTAAGCTATTAGGCGTTGTACTAGTGGAATTTCCAAAACAAGGATAAGAAAATATTGGTGTTCACTTTTAGTGAGTGAAATAATTTTCTTCATTTACATTTATTATAGTTTTCAATTCTTGGCATACATAAACTCTAAAATTTTCATTTTTTTTGTGATCTATTTGCCTAATCTTTTTGTTTACGAGAAATATGGGAGAGTGAAAACTCAAGTTTGGATTTGACAAAACAAATTTCTTCCAAAATTGAAATGTACAAACTCTGATAGAGATAATTCCAAAAAGTATCTGTGATTTTAAAGGATTGTAAACTCTTTTAGTTTTTTATATATGAGGTTTTGCAGTCATCGAAAAAGGCGGGGCGAGGCATTTTTAACTGAGAGTTGACCCCCAAACCATAAGTCATTTCTAAAAAAAATTATAGCCGTTACATATCATGAATCTATCAAAACATTTATGATGACCTATGATTGTTAGGTCCACTTTTTGTAAAGAGGCAAAAAGTGGGTTGTTTGGCCTAGGTAAATATCTAACCGCACGTTAACTTGAGAATTTATTTTTTCCAACTCCAAGAAATTTTTGGATCATTAGGTCATTTGCTTATTCAACATGTTTCAGGTATGCATATCCACAATTAAAACATGTTAGGATCAATTAGAAATCTCTATCTTATAAAAATCAACCAAGATATTAGGGGTTGAACTAGTGGAATTTCCCAAACATGGATAACAAAACTTTGGTGTTCATTTTTAGTGCGTGAAATAATTTTCTTCACTTACATTTATTATATTTTTCAATTTTTAGCATACATTAAAGTTTTCATTTTGTTGTGATCTATTTGCTATATCGTTTTGTTTACGAGAAAAATGTGAGAGTGAAAACTCAAGTTTTGATTTGAAAAAAAATTGAACATCCAAAATGGAAATGCACAAATACTGAGAGAGATAATTCCAAAAAGTATTTGTGATTTTTAAAGATTGTAAACTCTTTTAGTATTTTATATATTAGTTTTATCAATCATCGGAAAAGGGGGGCAAGGCATTTTTAACTGAGTGTTGACTCGCAAACCATAAGTCATTTCTAACAAAAAATTATTGTCGTTACACATCATTAATCGATCCAAACATTTATGATCATCTATGATTGTTAGGTCCGCTTTTTTTAAATAGGCAAAAAGTATGTTGTTTGGCTCTAGTAAATATCCCACCGCACGTTTACTTGAGAATTTAATTTTTGCTACTCCTTGAAATTTTTTTATCATTAGGTCATTTGCATCTTCAACATGTTTTAGGAATGCATATCCATATTTAAAACTTGTTAGGATCAATTAGAAATCTTATTCTTATAAAATTCCACCAAGCTATTAGAGGTTGTACTAGTAGAATTTTTTGAACATGGATAACAAAACTTGGGTGTTCATTTTTAGTGCGTGAAATAATTTTCTTCGTTCACATTTATTATAGTTTTCAATTTTTGGCATACATAAACTCTAAAATTTTTATTTTGTTGTGAGCTATTTGCTTTTTCTTTTTGTTTACGAGAAAAATGGGAGAGTGAAAACTCAAGTTTGGATTTGGAAAAAAATTGAACATCCAAAATGAAAATGTACAAATGCGGAGAGAGATAATTCCAAAAAGTATCTGTGATTTTAAGGATTGTAAACTCTTCTAGTTTTTTATATATTAGGTTTTGCAATCATCGAAAAAGGGGGGGTGAGGCTTTTTTAACTGAGTGTTGACTCTGAAACCATCAGTCATTTCTAATAAAAATTATAGCCGTTACACATCATTAATCGATCAAAAAATTTACGATGATCTATGAATGTTAGGTCCGCTTTTTGTTAATAGGCAAAGAGTGGGTTGTTTGGCTCTGGTAAATATCCCACCGTACGTTATCTTGAGAATTTAATTTTTCCTACTCCTTGAAGTTTTTGGATCATTAGGTCATTTGCATCTTTAACATGTTCCAGGCATGCATATCCATATTTAAAACTTGGTAGGATCAATTAGAAATCTCTTTCTTATAAAATTCCACAAAGCTTTTAGGGGTTGTACTAGAGAAATTTCCAAAATATGGATAACAAAACTTTAGTGTTCATTTTCAGTGCGTGAAATAATTTTCTTCACATACATTTATTTTAGTTTTCAGTTATTTTCCATACATATACTCTAAAATTTTAATTTTATTGTGATCTATTTGCATTATCTTTTTGTTTAGAGAAAAATGGGAGAGTAAAAACTCAAGTTTGGATTTGAAAAAAAACTGAACATCCAAAATGGAAATGCACAAATGCTAAGAGAGAAAATTCCAAAAAGTATCTATGATTTTTAAAGATTGTAAACTCTTTTAGTTTTTTTTATATATTAGGTTTTGCAGTTATCGAAAAAGGGGGGCGAGGCATTTTTAACAGAGTGTTGACTCCCAAACCATAAGTCATTTCTAAAAAAAATATAGCCGTTACACATCATTAATCGATCAAAACATTTACAATGATCTATGATTTTTAGGTCCACTTTTTGTAAATAGGCAAAATGTGGGTTGTTTGGCTCTGGTAAATAACCCGCCACACGTTAACTTGAGAATTTCATTTTTCCTACTCTTTGGAATTTTTGGATCATTGGGTCATTTGCATCTTCAACATGTTTCAGGTATGCATATCCATATTAAAAACATGTTAGGATGAATTAGAAATCTCTTCTAATAAAACTCCACCAAGATATTAGGGGTTGTACTAGTTGAATTTCCCAAACATCGATATCAAAACTTTGGAGTTCATTTTTAGTGCCTGAAGTAATTTTTTTCAATTGAATTTATTATAGTTTTCAATTTTTTTCATACATAAACTCTAAAAATTTCATTCTGTTGTGATCTATTTGCTTTATCTTTATGTTTACGAGAAAAATGGGAGAGAGAAAACTCAAGTTTGGATTTGAAAAAAAATTGAACATTCAAAATGGAAATACACAAAAGCTGAGAGGAATAATTTGCAAAAATTATCTGTGATTTTGAAGAATTGTGAACTCTTTTAGTTTTTTATATATTTGGTTTTGCAATCATCAGAAAAGGGTGGGCAAGGCATTTTTAACTGAGTGTTGACTCCAAAACCATAAGTCATTTCTAACAAAAATTAAAGTTGTTACACGTCATTAATCGATCAAAACATTTACCATGATCTATGAATGTTAGGTCTACTTTTTATAAATAGGGAAAAAGTGGGTTGTTTGGCTCTGGTAAATATCCCACTGCACATTAACTTGAGAATTTAATTTTCCCTACTCCTTGAAAATTTTGGATCATTTGGTCATTTGCATCTTCAACATGTTTCAGGCATGCATATCCATATTTAAAACATGTTAGGATCAATTAGAAATCTCTTTCTTATAAAATTCCACCAAGCTATTAGAGGTTGTACTAGTGGAATTTCCCAAACATGGATAACAAAACTTTGGTGTTCATTTTTAGTGTGTGAAATAATTTTCTTCACTTACGTTTGTTATAGTTTTCAATTTTTTACATACATAAACTCTAAAATTTTCATTTTGTTATGATCTATTTGCCTTATCTTTTTTTTTACGAGAAAAAGGGGAGAGTGAAAACTAAATTTCGGATTTGAAAAAAAATTGAACATCCAAAATGGAAATGCACAAATGTTGTGGGAGATAATTCCAAAAAGTATCTGTGATTTTTAAGGATTGTGAACTCTTTTAGTTTTTTATATATTAGTTTTTGCAATCATTGGAAAAGGAGGGGGTGGCATTTTTAACTGAGTGCTAACTCCCAAACCATAAGTCATTTCTAAAAAAAATTATAGCCGTTACACATCATTAATCGATGAAAACATTTATGATGATCTATGATTCTTAGGTCCGCTTTTTGTAAATAGGCAAAAAGTAGGTTGTTTGGCTCAAGTAAATAACCGACCGCACAATAACTTGAGAATTGAATTTTTCCTACTCCTTGAAATTTTTGGATCGTTAGGTCATTTGTATCTTCAACAAGTTTCAGGTATGCATATTCATATTTAAAACATATTGTGATCAATTAGAAATCTCTTTCTTATAAAACTCCACCAAGCTATTAGGGGTTGTACTAGTGAAATTTCCAAAACATGGATTACAAAACTGCTATTCATTTTTACTGCGTGAAATAATTTTCTTCACTTATATTTATTATAGTTTTCAATTGTTTGCATACATAAACTCTAAAATTTACATTTTTTTGTGATCTATTTGCCTAATCTTTTTGTTTACGGGAAAAATAGGAGAGTGAAAACTCAATATTTGGATTTGGAAAAAAATTGAACATCCAAAATGGAAATGCACAAATGCAGAGAGAGATAATTGTAAAAAGTATCTGTGATTTTTAAGGATTGTAAACTCTTATAGTTTTTTATATATTAGGTTTTGCAATCATTGGAAAAGGGGGGCGAGGCATTTTTAACTGAGTGTTGTCTCCCAAACCATAAGTCATTTCTAACAAAAATTATAGCCGTTACACATCATTAATCGATCAAAATATTTAAGAAGATCAATAATTGTTAGGTCTGCTTTTTGTAAAAAAGCAAAAAGTGTTTGTAAAAAGGCAAAAAGTGGGTTGTTTGGCTCAGGTAAATATCCCACCGCACATTAAGTTGAGAATTTAATTTTTCCTACACCTTGAATATTTTGGATCATTAGGACATTTGCATCTTCAACATGTTTCAGGCATGCATATCCATATTTAAAACATATTAGGATCAATTAGAAATATTTTTCTTATACAATTCCACCAAGCTATTAGGGGTTGTACTAGTGGAATTTCCCAATCACAGATAACAAATCTTTGGTGTTCATTTTTAGCACATGAGATAATTTTCTTCACATACATTTATTATAGTTTTCAATTTTTTTGCCTACAAAAAGTCAAAAATTTTCATTTTGTTGTGATCTATTTGCCTTATTTTATTATTTGCGAGAAAAAATTCAACATCCAAAATGGAAAAGCACAAATGCTGAGAGAGATAATTCCAAAAAGTGACTGTCATTTCTAAGGATTGTAAACTCTCTTAGTTTTTTATATATTAGATTTTGCAATCATCAGAAAGGGGGGGCAAGGCATTTTTAAGTGCTTGTTGACTCCCAAATCATAAGTCATTTCTAAAAAAAATTATAGCTGTTACACATCGTTAATTGATCAAAACATTTACGATGATCTATGATTGTTAGGTCTTCTTTTTTTAAATAGGCAAAAAGTGGGTTGTTTGGCTCTGTTGCATAAGCCACTGCACGTTAACTTGAGAATTTAATTTTTCCTACTCCTTGAAATTTTTGGATCATTAGGTCATTTGCATCTTCAACAAGTTTCAGGTATGCATATCCATATTTAAAACATGTAAGGATCAATTAGAAATCATTTTCTTATAAAACTCCACCTAGCCATTAGGGGTTGTACTAGTGGAATTTCCCAAACATGGATAACAAAACTTTGGTGTTCATTTTTTGTGAGTAAAATAATTTTCTTCACTTACATTTATTATAGTTTTCAATTGTTTGCATACATATACTCTAAACTTTTCATTTTGTTGTGATCTATTTGCCTTATATTTTCGTTTACGAGAAAAATGGGAGAGACAAAACTCATGTTTGGATTTGAAAACAAATTGAACATCCAAAAAGGAAATGCACAAATGCTGAGAGAGATAATTCTAAAAAGTATAGATGATTTTTAAGGATTGTAAACTCTTTTAGTTTTTTTATATATTAGGTTTTGCAATAATCGGAAAAGGGTGGCCGAGGCATTTTTAATTGAGTGTTGAGTCCCAAACCATAAGTCATTTCTAACAAAAATTATAGCCGTTACACATAATATCGATCAAAACATTTACGATGATCTATGATTGTTAGGTATGCTTTTTATAAAGAGGCAAAAGGTGTTTTTAAAGAGGAAAAAAGTGGGTTGTTTGGCTCTAGTAAATATCCCACCACACGTTAACTTGAGAATTTAATTTTTCCTGCTCTTGAAATTTTTTGATCATTTGGTCATTTGCACCTTCAACAGGTGTCAGACATACATATCAATATTTAAAACATGTTAGGATCAATTAGAAATCTCTTCCTTATAAAATTCCACCAAGATATTAGGGGTTGAACTAGTGGAATTTCCCAAACGTTGGTGTTCATTTTTAGTGCATGAAATTATTTTCTTCACTTCCATTTATTATAGTTTACTATTTTTTGCATACATAATCTCTAAAATTTTTTTTTTGTTGTTATCTATTTACCTTATCTTTTTGTTAACAAGAAAAATGAGAGAGTGAAAACTCTAGTTTGGATTTTAAAAAAAGTTGAACATCCAAAATGGAAATGCACAAATGTTGAGAGAGATAATTCTAAAAAGTATATGTGAGTTTTAAGGATTGTAAAATCTTTTAGTTTTTTACATATTAGGTTTTGTAATCATCGAAAAAGGGGGGGCGAGCCATTTTAACAGAGTGTTAACTACCAAACCATAAGTCATTTGTAACAAAAATTATAGCCGTTATACATAATTAATCGAACAAAACATTTACGATGATCTATGATTGTTAGGTCCGATTTTTGTAAAAAGGCAAAAAGTGCATTATTTGGCTCAGGTAAATATCCCACCACACGTTAACTTGAGAATTTAATTTTTTTTACCCCTTGAAATTTTTGGGTCATTAGGTCATTTGTATCTTCATCATGTTTCAAGCATGCATATCCATATTTAAAACATGTTAGATCTCTTTCTTATAAAATTCAACCAAGTTTTAGTGGTTGTTCTAGTGGAATTTCCACAACATGGATAAGAAAACTTTGGTGTTCATTTTTAGAGCCTAAAATAATTTTATTCACTTACATTTATTATACTTTTCAAATTTTTGCATACATAAACTCTAAAATTTCCATTTTGTTGTTTCTTTTTGTTTACGAGAAAAAAGGGTGAGGGAAAACTCAAGTTTGGATTTAAAAAAAATTGAACATCCAAAATGGAAATGCCCAAATGCTTAGAGAGATAATTCCAAAAAGTATCTATGATTTTTAAGGATTGTACACTCTTTTAGTTTTTTATATATTAGGTTTTGCAATCATCGGAAAAGGGGGAGGGGGAGAGGCATTTTTAACTGAGTGTTGAATCCCAAACCATAAGTATTTTAAAAAAAAATTAAAGCCATTTCATATAATTAATTGATCTAAACATTTACAATGATCCATAATTGGTTGGTTCACTTTTAGTAAATAGGCAAAAAGTGGGTTGTTTGGCAATGGTAAATATCCCACCGCACGTTAACTTGAGAATTTAATTTTTCCTACTCCTTGAAATTTTTGGATCATTAGGACATTTCCATGTTCAACATGTTTAAGGCATGCATATCCATATTTAAAACATGTTAGGATCGATTAGAAATCTCTTTTTTATAAAATTCCACCCAGCTATTAGGGGTTGTACTAGTGGAATTTCCCAAACATGGATCACAAAACTTTGGTGTTCATTTTTAGTGCCTAAAATAATTTTCTTCACTTACATTTATTATAGTTTTCAATTTTTTGCATACACAAACTTTAAAATTTTCATCTTGTTGTTATCTATTTGCTTTATCTTTTTGTTTACGAGAAAACATGGGAGAGTGAAAACTAAAGTTTGGATTTGAAAAAAAATTGAACATCCATAATGGAAATGCACAAATGCTGATCGAGATAATTCCAAAAAGTATTTTTGATTTTTAAGGATTTTAAAATCTTTTTTTGTTTTAAATATTAGGTTTTGGTGTCATAAGAAAAGTGGGGGGCGAGGTATTTTTAACTAATTTTTGACTCCCAAACCCTAAGTCTTTTCTAACAAAAAGTAAAGCCGTTACACATCATTAATCGACCAAAACATTTACGATGATCTATGATTGTTAGGTTCGCTTTTTGTAAATAGGCAAAAAGTAGGCTGTTCGGCTTTGTTAAATAACCCACCGCACGTTAACTTGAGAATTTAATTTTTCCTACTCAAAAGTTTTGGATCATTAGGTCATTTGCATCTTCAACTAGTTTTAGGTATGCATATCCATTTTTAAAACATGTAAGAATCAATTAAAAATCTATTTCTTATAAAACTCTACCAAGCCATTAGGGGTTGTAGTAGTGGAATTTCCCAAACATGGATAAAAAAACTTTGGTGTTCATTTTTAGTGAGTGAAATAATCTTCTTTACTTACATTTATTTTGTTTTCAATTATTTGCATACATAAACTCAAAAATTTTCATTTTGTTGTCATCTATTTGCCTTATCTTTTTGTTTACGAAAAAAATGGGAGAGTGTAAACTCTTGTTTGGATTTGAAAAAAAATTGAACATCCAAATGGAAATGCACAAATGTTGAGATAGATAATTCCAAAAAGTATCTTTTGTTTTTAAGGATTTTAAACTCTTTTAGTTATTTTATATATTAAGTTTTGTAATAATCGGAAAATGGTGGGTGGGGGGGGAGGCATTTTTAAATGAGTGTTGACTCCCAAACTATAAGTCATTTCTAACAAAAATTATAGCCACTACTCATCATTAATCGATCAAAACATTTACGATGATCTATGATTTTTAGGTCCGCTTTTTATAAAGAGGCCAAAAATGTGTGTAAAGAGGCAAAAAGTGTTTGGCTCTGGTAAATACCCCACCACACATTAACTTGAGAATTTAATTTCTCCTACTCTTGAAAATTTTGGATGATTTGGTCATTTGCACCTTCAACATGTTTCAGGATCAAATAGAAATCTCTTTCTTATAAAATTCCACTAAGATATTAGGGGTTGTACTAGTGGAATTTCCCAAACAAGGATAACAAAACTTTGGTGTTCATTTTTAGTACGTGAAATTATTTTCATCAGTTACATTTATTATAGTTTTCAAATTTTTGCATACATAATCTTTAAAATTTTCTTTTTTTTGTGATCTTTTTGCCTTATCTTTTTGTTTACAAGAAAAATGGGAGAGAAAAATCAAGTTTTGATTTGAAAAAAAAATTGGGGGGGGTGGGGCGGGGCAAGGCATTTTCAACTGAGTGTTTACTCCCAAACCATAAGTCATTTCTAACAAAAATTATAGCCGTTACACATCATTAATCGATCAAAATATTTAGGATGATCTATAATTGTTTTGTCCTCTTTTTGTATATTGGCAAAAAGTGGTTTGTTTGGCTCTGGTAATAACCTCTGCATGTTAACATGAGAATTTAATTTTTCCTACTCATTGAAATTTTTGGATCATTAGGTCATTTACATCTTCAACATGTTTCAGGTATGCAAATCCATATTTAAAACTTGTTTGGATCAATTAGACATCTCTTTCTTATAAAACTCCACCAAGCTATTAGGGGTTGTACTAGTGGAATTTCCCAAACATGGATAACAAAACTTTGGTGTTCATTTTTAGTGCGTGAAATAATTTTCTTCTCTTTCATTTATTAAAGTTTTCAATTTTTGCATGAATAAACTCTAAAATTTTCATTTTATTCTGGTCCATTTGCCTTATCTTTTTGTTTACGAGAAAAAAGGGAGAGTGAAAACTCAAGTTTGGATTTGAAAAAAATTGAACACCCAAAATGCACAAATGCTAAGAGAGATAATTCCAAAAAGTATCTGTGATTTTTAAGGATTCTAAACACTTTTAATTTTTTATATATTAGGTTTTGCAATCATCAAAAAAGGGGGGTGAGGCATTTTTAACTGAGTGTTGACTCCCAAACCATAATTCATTTCTAACAAAAATTATAGCCGTTAGACATCATTAATCGATCAAAACATTTACAATGATCTATGATTGTTTGGTCCACTTTTTGTAAATAGGAAACAAGTGGGTTATTTGGCTCTATTAAATATCCCACCGCATGTTAACTTGAGAATTTAATTTTTCCTACTCTTTGATTAGGTCATTTGCACCTTCAACATGTTTCAGGCATGCATATCTAAATTTAAAACATGTTAGGATCAATTAGAAATCTCTTTCTTATAAAATTCCACCAAGCAATTAGGGGTTGTAGTAGTGGAATTTCCCAAACATGGATAACAAAACTTTGGTGTTCATTTTTTGTTTGCTAAATAATTTTCTTCACTTACATTTATTATGGTTTTCAAATTTTTGCATACATGCACTTTAAAATTTTCATTTTGTTGTTATCTATTTGCCTTATCTTTTTGTTTACGAGAAAAATGGGAGAGTGAAAACTTTAGTTAGGATATGAAAAAAAAAATTGAACATCCCAAATGGAAATGCACAAATGCTGAGAGAGATAATTCCAAAAATTTTCTATGATTTTTAATGTTTGTAAACTCTTTTAGTTTTTTTATATATTAGGTTTTGTAGTTATCAAAAAAGGAGAGAAGGGGGGGGGGGGCGGGGGGGGGGGGGGGGGGGGGAGGGGAGGAGGGGGGCTTAAGCATTTTTAATTGATTGTTGAATCCCAAACCAGAAGAATCCCAAACCAGAAGTCATTTCTAACAAAAATTATAGCCGTTACACATCATTAATCAATCAAAAACTTTACGGTGATCTTTGCTTGTTAGGTCCGCTTTTAGTAAATAGGAAAAAAGTGGGTTGTTTGGCTCTGATAAATAACCCACCGCACATTATCTTGGGAATTTAATTTTTCCACCTCCTTGAAATTTTTGGATCATTAGGTCATTTGCATCTTCAACAAGTTTCAAGTAAGCATATCCATATTTAACACATGTAAGGAGCAATTAGAAATCTTTTTCTTATAAAACTCCACCTAGCTATTAGGGGTTGTACTAGTGGAATTTCCCAAACATGGATAACAAAAATTTGGTGTTCATTTTTAGTGCGTGAAATAATTTTCTTCACTTACATTTATTATAGTTTTCATTTTTATGCATACATAAACTCTAAAGTTTTCATTTTATTGTTATTTATTGGCCAGATCTTTTTGTTTACAAGAAAAAATAGGAAAGTGAAAACTCAAGTTTGGATTTGAAAAAAAATTGAACATCCAAAATGGAAATTCCCAAATGCTGAGAGTGATAATTCCAAAAAGTATCTATGATTTTTAAGGATTGTAAACTTATTTAGTTTTTTATATATAAGGTTTTGTAGTCATCGAAAAAGGGGGGGCGAGTTATTTTTAACTGAGTGTTGAATCCCAAACCATGAGTCAATTTTAACAAAAATTATAGCCATTACACATCATTAATCGATGAAAATATTTATGATGATCTATGATTGTTAGGTCCGGTTTTTGTAAATAGGCAAAAAGTGGGTTGTTTTGAATAACCTCTGCATGATTACTTGAGAATTTAATTTTTCCTACTGCTTGAAATTTTTGGATCATTAGGTCATTTGCATCTTCAACTTGTTTTAGGTATGCAAATCCATATTTAAAACATGTTAAGATAAATTAGAAATCTCTTTCTTATAATAATCCACCAAGCTATTACGGGTTGTACTAGTGTAATTTCCCAAACATGGATAACTAAACTTTGGCGTTTATTTTTAGTGCCTGAAATAATTTTCTTCACTTACATTTATTATAGTTTTCAACTTTTTGCATAGATAAACTCTAAAATTTTCATTTTCTTGTCATCTATTTGCCTTATATTTTTGTTTACGAGAAAAATGGGAGAGTGAAACTCAAGTTTGGATTTGAAAAAAAATTGAACATCCAAAATAGAAATACACAAATGCTGAGAGACATAATTCCAAAAAGTATCTGTGACTTTTAAGGATTGTAAACTCTTTTAGTTTTTTATATATTAGGTTTTGCAATCATCGGAAGGGGGGGGGGGGGGGGGGGGGAGGGAAGGTGTTTTAAAAAAATTAATGCCGTTACACAACATTAATTGATCAAAACATTTTCGATGATCTATGATTTATTTGGTCCACTTTTTGTAAATAGGCTAAAAGTGGGTTGTTAGGTTCTGGTAAATATCCCACACCATGTTAACTTGAAAATTTAATTTTTCCTACTCCTTGAAATTTTTAGATCATTAGGTCAATTGCATCTTCAACATGTTTTAGGCATGCATATCCATATTTAAAACATGTTAGGATCAATTAGAAATCTCTTTCTTATAAAATTCCACCAAGCTATTAGGAGTTGTTTTAATGGAATTTCCCAAACATGGATAACAAAACTTTGGTGTTCATTTTTAGTGCGTGAAATAATTTTCCTCATTTACATTTATTATAGTTTTCTATTTTTTGCATACATAAAGTCTAAAATTTTCATTTGGTTGTGATCTATTTGCCTTATCTTTTTCTCTACGAGAAAAATGGGAGAGTGAAAACTCAAGTTCGGATTTGGAATAAAATTGAACATCCAAAATACAAGTGCACAAATGCTGATAGAGATAATTCAAAAAAGTATCTGTGATTTTTAAGAATTGTAAACTCTTTCAATTTTTTATATAGTAGGTTTTGTAATCATCGGAAAAAGGAGGGGGGTTGTTTGTAAAGTGGCAAAAAGTGGGTTCTTTAGCTAAGGTAAAGATCACTCCGCACATTAACTTGAGAATTTAATTTTTCCAACTCCATGAAAGTTTTGGATCATTAGGTCATATGCACCTTCAACATGTTTTAGGCATGCGTATCCATATTTAAAAAATGTTATGATCAATTAGAAATCTCTTTCTTATAAAATTCCACCAAGAAATTAGGTGTTGTACTAGTGGAATTTCCAAAACATGGATAACAAAACTTTAGTGTTTATTTTTAGTGCATGGAATAATTTTCTTCACTTACAATTATTATAGTTTTCAATTTTTTGCATACACAAACTCTAAAATTTTCCTTTTGTGGTGATTTATTTGCCTTATCTTTTTGTTTACGAGAAAAAAGGAAGAGAGAAAACTCAAGTTTGGATTTCAAAAAAATTCACAAATGCTGAGAGAGGTAATTCCAAAAATTATCTGTGATTTAAAAGGATTGTTAACTCTTTTAGTTTTTTTATACATTATATTTTGCAATCAATGAAAAAGGGGGGGCGAGGCATTTTTGACTGAGTGTAGACTCCCAAACCATAAGTTATTTCATAAAAAATTTATAGCAATTACACATCATTAATCGACCAAAACATTTACCATGATCTATAATTGATAGGTCCGCTTTTTGTAAATAGGCAAAAAGTGGATTGTTTGGCTTTGGTAAATATCCCAACGCACGTTAACTTGAGAATTTAATTTTTCCTACTCCTTGAATTTTTTGGATAATTAGGGCATTCACATGTTCAACATGTTTCAGGCATGCATATCCATATTTAAAACATGTCACGATCAATTAGAAATCTCTTTCTTATAAAATTCCACCAAGATATTAGGGGTTGAAGTAGTGGAATTTCCCAAACTTGGATAACAAAACTTTGATGATCATTTTTAGTGCCTAAAATAATTTTCTTCACTTACATTTATTATAGTTTTCATTTCTTTGCTGACTTAAACTCTAAAATTTTCATTTTGTTGTGATCAATTTGCCTTATCTTTTTTGTTTACGAGAAAAATGGGAGAGTGAAAACTCAAGTTTGGATTTGAAAAAAAATTGAACATCCAAAATGAAAATGCACAAATGCTGAGAGAGATAATTCCCAAAAGTATCTTCGATTTTTAAGGATTGTAAACACATTTAGTTTTTTATATATTAGGTTTTGCAGTCATCAGAAAAGGGGGCGGGGCGGGCGGGGGGGGAGGAGGAGGCATTTTTAACTGAGTGTTGACTCCCAAACCATAAATCATTTCTAACAAAAATTATAGTCGTTAGACATCATTAATCGATCAAAATATTTAGTGATTGTTTGGTCCAATTTTTGTAAAGAGGCAAAATGTGTTTGCAAAGAGACAAAAAATGGGTTTTTTGGCTTTGGTAAATATCCCACCGCACGTTAACTTGAGAATTTAATTTTTCCTACTCCTTGAAATTTTTGGATCATTTGGTCCTTTGCACCTTCAACATGTTTCAGGCATGCATATCCATATTTAAAACATTTTAGGATCAATTAGAAAACTCTTTCTTTTAAAATTCCACCAAGATATTAGGGGTTGAACAAGTGGAATTTCCCAAACATGGATAACAAAACTTTTGTGTTCATTTTTTTAGCGTGAAATAATTTTTTGACTTAGATTTAGTGTAGTTTTCAATTGTTAGCATACATAAACTCCAAAATTTTCATTTTGTTTTGATCTTTTTGCCACATCTTTTTGTTTATGTGAAAAATGAGAGAACAAAAACTCAAGTTTCGATTTAAAAAAAAATGAACATCCAAAATGGAAATGCACAAATGTATAGAGAGATAATTCCAAAAAGTATATGTGATTTTTAAGGATTATAAACTCTTTTACTTTTTTATATATTAGGTTTTGTGATCATCAGAAAAGGAGGAGGGGAGGGGGGGCGATGCATTTTTAATTGAGTGGTGACTCCTAAACCATAAGTCATTTCTATCAAATATTATAGCCGTTGCACGTCATTAATCGTTCAAAACATTTATGACGATCTATGATTGTTAGGTCCACTTTTTGTAAAAAGGCAAAAAGTGGGTTGTTTGGCTCTGGTAATTTTCCCATCGCACGATAACTTGAGAATTAATTTTTCCTACTACTTGAAATTTTTGGATCAATAGGACATTTTCATCCTCAACATGTTTCAGGCATGCATATCCATATTTAAAACATGTTAGGATCAATTAGAAATCTCTTTCTTATAAAATTCCACCAAGATATTAGGGGTTGTACAAGTGGAATTTCCCTAACGTGGATAAAAAAATTTGGTATTCCTTTTTAGTGGTGACTCCTAAAACATAAGTCATTTCTATCAAATATTATAGCCGTTGCAAATCATTAATCGATCAAAACATTTACGATGATCTATGATTGTTAGGTCCGCTTTTTGTAAAAAGGCAAAAAGTGGGTTGTTTGGCTCTGGTAATTTTCCCATCGCACGATAACTTGAGCATTTAATTTTTCCTACTCCTTGAAATTTTTCGATCAATAGGACATTTGTATCCTCAACATGTTTCAGGCATGCATATCCATATTTAAAACATGTTAGGATCAATTAGAAATCTCTTTCTTATAAAATTCCACCAAGATATTAGGGGTTGAACAAGTGGAATTTCCCAAACATGGATAAAAAAATTTTGTGTTCATTTTTAGTGCGTGAAATAATTTTCTTCACTTACATTTATTATAGTTTTCAATTTTTTGCACACTGAAACTCTAAATTCTTCATTTTGTTGTGATCTATTTGCCTTATCTTTT
This sequence comes from Aristolochia californica, assembly GCF_029961685.1. Lineage (NCBI taxonomy): Eukaryota > Viridiplantae > Streptophyta > Magnoliopsida > Piperales > Aristolochiaceae > Aristolochia > Aristolochia californica. Next base: position 9,627,247 of record NW_027181826.1, on the reverse strand, counting down.
TGTTTACGAGAAAAATTGTTGACTGAAAACTCAAGTTTGGATTTGAAAAAAAATTGAACATCCAAAATGGAAATGCACAAATGCTAAGAGAGATAATTCCAAAAAGTATATGTAATTTTTAAGGATTCTAAACTCTTTTAGTTTTTTACATATTAGGTTTTGTAATCATCAGAAAAGGGGGGTGGAGGCATTTTTAACTGATTGTTGACTCCCAAACCATTAATCATTTCAAACAAAAATTATAGCTGTTACACATCATCAATCGATCAAAAAATTTACAGTGATCTATAATTGTTTTTTCAGCTTTTTTTAAATAGGCAAAAAGTGGGTTGTTTGGCTCTGGTAAATATCCTATCGCATGTTAACTTGAGAATTTAATTTTACCTTCTCCTTTAAATTTTTGAATCATTAGGACATTTGGATTTTCAACATGTTTAAGGCATGCATATCCATATTTAAAACTTGTTAGGATCAAGTAGAAATCTCTTTCTTATAAAATTCCAGTAAGATATTAGGGGTTGTACTAGTGGAATTTCCCAAACATGGATAAAAAAATTTGGTGTTCATTTTTAGTGCATAAAATAATTTTCTTCACTTACATTTATTTTAGTTTTCAATTTTTTGCACACTTAAACTCTAAATTTTTTATTTTGTTGTGAACTATTTGCCTTATGTTTTCCTTTACGAGAAAAATGGGAGAGTGAAACCTCAAGTTTGGATTTGAAATAAAATTGAACATCCAAAATGGAAATGCAACGATTCTGAGAGAGATAATTCCAAAAAGTATCTGTGATTTTTAAAGATTCTAAACTCTTTTAGTTTTTTATATATTAGGTTTTGTAATCATCAAAAAAGGGGGCTGGAGGCATTTGTAACTGAATGTTGACTCCCAAACTATAAGTCATTTCTAACTAAAATTATAGCTGGTACACATCATCAATTGATCAAAACATATACTATGATCTATAATTGTTTTGTCAATTTTTTTTAAATAGGAAAAAAGTGGGTTGTTTGGATCTGGTAAATATCCTATCACATGTTAACATGAGAATTTAATTTTATCTACCCTTTAAATTTTTGAATCATTAGGACATTTGCATCTTCAATATGTTTAAGGCATGCATATACATATTTAAAACATGTTAGGATCAATTAGAAATCTCTTTCTTATAAAATTCCACCAAGCTATTAGAGGTTGTACTAGTGGAATTTCCAAAACATGGATTACAAAACTATGGTGTTCATTTTTAGTGCATGAAATAATTTTCTTCACTTACATTTATTATAGTTTTCAATTTTTTTCTTACATAAACTCTAAAATTTTCTTTTTGTTGTGATCTATTTGCCATATCTTTTTGTTCACGAGAAAAATGGGAGAGTGAAAACTCAAGTTTGGATTTGAAAAACATTTGTACATCCAAAATCAAAATGCACAAATGCTGAGAGATATAATTTCAAAAAGTATTTGTGATTTTTAAGAAATGTAAAATTTTTTAGTTGTTTATATATTAGGTTTTGCAATTATCGGAAAGAGGGGGGGGGGGGTTGGGGGGGAGGGGGGGAGGGAGGCATTGTTAACTGAGTGTTGACTCCCAAACCATAAGTTATTTAAAAAAAAATTAAAGCCGTCACACAACATTATTGATCAAAACATTTATGTTGATCTATGATTGTTTGATTGTTTGGTCCATTTTTTGTATATAGGAAAAAAGTGGGTTGTTTGGCTCTAGTAAATATCCCACCGCACGTTAAGTAGAGAATTTAATTTTTCCTACTCCATGAAATTTTTGGATCATTAGGTCATTTGCATTTTCAACATGTTTCAGGCATGCATATCCATATTTAAAACATGTTAGGATAAATTCAAAATCTCTTTCTTGTAAAATTCCACAGGGCATTTTGGGGTTGTACTATTGGAATTTTCTAGACATGAATAACAAAACTTTGGTGTTCATATTTAGTGCGTGAAATAATTTTCTTCTCTTATGTTTATTATAGTTTTCAATTGTTTGCATACACAAACTCTAAAATTTTCATTTTGTTTTGATCTATTTGCCTTATCTTTTTTTTAAGAGAAAAATGGGATAGTGAAAGCTCAAGTTTTGATTTGAAAAAAAATTGAACATCCAAAATGGAAATGCACAAATTTTGGGAGAGATAATTCCAAAAAGAATCTGTGATTTTTAAGGATTGTAAACTCCCAAACCATAATTCATTTCTAAAAAAAATTATAGTCGTTACACAACATTAATCGATCAAAACATTTACGATGATCTATGATTGTTAGGTCTGCTTTTTCTAAACAAGCAAAAAGTGGGTTGTTTGTCTCCGAAAAATATCTCACCGCACGTTAACTTGAGAATTTAATTTTTCCTACTCCTTGAAATTTTTGTAACATTTGGTCATTTGCACCTTCAACATGTTTCAAGCATGAATATCCATATTTAAAACATGTTAGGATCCATTAGAAATCTCTTTCTTATAAAATTCCACCAAGATATTAGGGGTTGTACTAGTGAAATTTCCCAAACATGGGTAACAAACTTTGGTTATCATTTTTTGTGCGTGAAATAATTTTCTTCACTTACATTTATTATAGTTTTCAATTGTTTGCATACATAAACTCTAAAATTTTCATTTTTTTTTAGATCTATTTGCTTCATCTTTTTGTTTACGAGAAAAACTAGAGAGTGAAAACTAAAGTTTGGATTTGAACACAATTTGAACATCCAAAATGGAAATACTCAAATTCTGAGAAAGATAATTGCAAAACGTATCTATGACTTTTAAGGATTTTAAAATCTTTTAGTTTTTTATATATTAGGTTTTGCAATCATCTGAAATGGGGGGGGGGGGGGGGGAGGCATTTTTAACAGAGTGTTGACTCCTAAATCGTAAGTCATTTTAAACAAAACTTATAGCCGTTATACATCATCAGTCGATCAAAACATTTACAATGATCAATAATTGTTTTGTCGGCTTTTTTATATAGGCAAAAAGTGGGTTGTTTGGCTGTGGTAAATATCCCATCGCACGTTTACTTGAGAATTTAAATTTTCTTACTCTAAATTTTTGGATCATTTGGACATTTGCATCTTTAACACATTTCAGGCATGCATATCCATATTTAAAACATGTTAGGATCAATTAGAAATCTCTTTCATATAAAATTCCACCAAGCTATTAGGGGTTGTACTAGTGAAATTTCCCAAACATGGATAACAAAACTTTGGTGCTCATTTTTAGTGCGTGAAATAATTTTTTTCTCTTACATTTATTATATTTTTCATTTTTTTGCATACTTAAACACTAAAATTTTCATTTTTTTTTTTTTGTGATCTATTAGTTATATCTTTTTGTTTACGAGAAAAATGGGAGAGTGAAACCTAAAGTTTGGATTTGAAAAAGAATTGAATATCCAAAATGGAAATGCACAAATGCTGAGAGAGATAATTCCAAAAAGTATCTGTGATTTTTAAGGATTGTAAACTCTTTTAGTTTTTTATATATTAGGTTTTGCAATCATCGGAAAAGGGGGGGGGGGGGGGGGGTGCATTTTTAACTGAGTGTTGACTCCCAAACCATAAGTCATTTAAATAAAAAGTAATGTCGTTACACTTCATTAATTGATCAAAACATTTATAATGATCTATGATTGTTAGGTCTGCTTTTTTTAAGTAGGCAAAAGTGGGTAGTTTGGCTCTGGTAAATATCGCATCGCACATTAACTTGAGAATTTAATTTTTCCTACTCCTTGAAATTTTTTGATCATTAGGTCATTTGCATCTTCAACATGTTTCATGCATGCATATCTATATTTAAAACATGTCAGGATCAATTATGTTATAATGTGGGGCCCACCATGGTGCTCAAAATATTTAGTGATTGTTAGGTCCACTTTTTGTAAAGAGGCAAATAGTGCGTTGTTTGGTTCTGGTAAATATCCCACCGCACGTTAACTTGAGAATTTAAGTTTTCCTACTCCTTGAAATATTTGGATCATTTGGTCATTTGCGCCTTTAACATGTTTCAGGCATGCATATCCTTATTTAAAACATGTTAGGATCAATTAGAAATCTCTTTCATATAAAATTCCACGAAGATATTAGGGGTTGTACTTGTGGAATTTCCTAAACATGGAAAACAAAACTTTGATATTCATTTATTATAGTTTTCAATTTTTGCGTACATAAACTCTAAAATTTTCATTTTTTGGTGATCTATTTGCCTTATCTTTTTGTTTACGAGAAAAATGGGAGAGGGAAAACTCAAGTTTGAATTTGAAAAAAAAATGAACATCCAAAATAGAATTGCACTAATGCGGAGAGAGATAATTCCTAAAAGTATCTGTGATTTTTAAGGATTGTAAACTCTTTTAGTTTTTTATATATTAGGTTTTGCAATCATCGGAAAAGGGGGGCCGAGGCATTTTTTACTGAGTGTTGACTCCCCAACCATAAGTCATTTCTAACAAAAATTATAGCTGTTACACATCATTAATCGATCAAAAAATTTACGATGATATATGATTGTTAGGTCCACTTTTTGTAAATAGGCAAAAAGTGGGTTGTTTGGCTCTGGTAAATATCCCATCACAGGTTAACGTGAGAATTTAATTTTTCCTACTCCTAGAATTTTTTTGATCATTAGGTCATTTGCTTCTTCAACATGTGTCAGGCATGCATATCCATATTTAAAACATGTTAGGATCAATTATGTTATAATGCGAGGCCCACCATGGTGCTCGAGCTGGTGGGACCCACCATGAGGACGTAGATCATCAAAAAGAATCCTAGAAGACTTGGGACACCAAGAAGAGTCCTCTCCCAAAGCAAACTCGAGTAAAGGAATCAAGAAGCACAAGCTGAATTGATTTAGAAGACTTGAAGATCAAGTGGGGCCCACAAGATCTCACGAGCTGGCATAATTATCAAGGTGCATTGGAGAATCATGAGGGGCCCACTAGGATAAGGCCATGAGCTAGCTTATCCCTTATATTCCCGTGGATAATATAGAACTCCTAGTTCTACTCCAATTAGTCTTCTAGGAGTTCTAGTTTGAATAGACTTACTTATATTGAAGAGTTAGAGTTAGAATGTAATTAGGATTGAATGACAACTTGTACGAGGACTCTACCTCCTCCTCTCCTGTAAATAGAGAGGTTTTAATTAAGAATTAATCAAGCAACACATTCAATCCCGAGTTTGTTCTCTCTCTCCCTCTCCTTGTTTGGCATGGCTCATCCTTTCCCTTTTAATTTTGTCTGCTCTGCCTGAGAGCTTTTCTCCCCTTTTCTCTCTTTTTCTTTCTTCTTTATTTTTCTCGTGATTCTGGAAAAGGGGTCCTAAATTCAACATGGTATCAGAGCTACATATTTAGGATCGTTCGAGAAAGGATTGCTTTAGAGAAATGATGATCAACACCACTCAAAGAAGGCTCTTGTATGAAGGAAGAACACTAGCCAAGAGAAGTGTTCAAATTTTTTTTTGTATGCTAGTGGTTCTCGTTTTAAGATTTTGATTCAAGGATGAATATGTGAATGCTTTCATCTTATTATGTTATGAATATGCATGCCCCTCTATCTAGAAGGAGCTATGAAAACAATTTTATCGGTTTGGAAATTCTGTTTGCCGAGACCTGTCCATACTGAGATTATAGAATTTTTTTGCGTGGGATAAGATTTCCCTGATAATAGAAGATTTATATTGAGCCTCTTATGAGTGGTTTTCTGGAAAAAAAATTATTTAGCATTGATTCTATATTTACATAGACCGAGTTGATTGAAGAAGTGCTACGTAGTGATATTATTTGAAGTTTTTTGAAGAAGAAGAGCCTATCATGGCTGATGAGAATATGAATATCAAAGGTGATATACTGAAAATCACCACCATACCCTTATGTGGGTTATCAAATTTTATTAGTTGGTCCACCTCGGTTAGATGGTTTCTCATAACCAAAGACCCACTTGGTCACCTCACTACCCGAGGACTACCTATTGATGAAGATGATATTTTTTATATGAAATGGCTGAAGAATGATACTTTGGTAATTGGTTGGCTGATAAATAACATGGAACCACATGTCTCTAGTAATGTTATTCATCCTGACACTGCTAAACATCTTTGGGAGACATTTACTAAACTATATTTAAGCCCTGATACACTGCATAGACCCTATAGTGCCGGCAGAACAGATGATATTAAATGTACTCATTGTAAATATCGGGGCCACACTATAGACCAGTGCAATTATAGGGCATGCACATACTGTGGTAGATATGGCCACTATAATGAAATATGCTACAAGGCTAATGACAACTCAGAATCAATAAGGGCTAATCAAGCCCTCATTAGTACGTGCAAGCAGACCATCCCTCAACACCAGCTGCACAGAAAATTATTACTGATGAAGTGTATGAATTATTTCAGAAAATAAAGACCATGCTAGGGTCTTCTCCTAGCCACTCTGCCACTACTGCTGCCACTACTGCTTGAGGTATGCAATCAGCTTCCTCTTCATCCTAGATAATTGATTCAGGAGCCTCCGAACATCTTACAGGTAACAAAACTTTATTACATTCTTTATCTCTGTGAGTCGGCTTACAAAATATTTTAATTGCTCGGTTACCTTCACACCTACTTCATGTGTTTTTCCGGATCTTATAACGAAGCAGGTGATTGGTGGAGGCCATGAATAAGGGGGGCTCTACTACTTGGATGTGCCAAAGGTCAATATGGTGTCTACTACTGAGAATGAGATGCAATTATGGCACAATCGGTTGGGACATCCTTCCATACAATCTCTTCATCATATGTTTCCATCTCTTAAGATAAGGTCAGAATTCAGTTGTGAGGTATGCCAGTTATGTAAACATCAAAGGATTACATACTCTCCTCATCCAGAAGTCAAAAGTAACATTCCTTTTTCGTTGATTCATACTGATGTTTGGGGGACTTTGAGTGTTTCTAATATTTCTCAAGCCAAATATTTTATCACTTTTATTGATGATTTCACTCGCACAATATGGTTGTTTATTTTTAAGGAGCATTCTCAGATACCATCTATTTTTAAATCTTTTAAGCAATGGTACTTACACAATTTGGTCAGAAGATAAAAATCCTCCGGTCTAATAATGCCAAAGAGTATATTTCAAAATACTGTGACTCCTTTTGTCAAGAGAATGGCATTATCCATTAGACATCATGTACCTGCACTCCACAACAAAAGGCTGTAGCAAAACGGAAAAATCATCATATTCTTGAGGTAGCTCAAGGTCTATTATATGCCATGAAATTTCCATATTTTTATTGGCCCCATGTTGTCCTTACAACGTGTTTGCTTATAAATCGTCTACCGTCTACTGTTCTTGGGAATAAATCCCCCTAATCTAAACTTTTACCACATGATGATCCATTTGCATTACCATTGAAAGTCTTCGGTTGTCAATGTTTTGTTCATAATACTTGACCTAGACACAGCAAACTTGACCCTAAATCTATAAAGTGTATCTTTTTGGGATACTCTCGAACACAAAAGGGTTATGTTTGTTATAGTCCCTCTTTGCAATGTTTATTTGTGTCCTGGGATGTAACATTCTTTGAATACTCCTCATATTATTCTGATAGCACTCCACCTGGTATGTCATAAGCAGTAAGTTCTCCTCGACTGGTTGTGCCTCGTGATACAGAGATTGTTTGGCCCCCAGAGACAATGGCCGATACCACACATGCCGAGTTATCGGATCCACCAGAGGTAAGTCCTTCATCACCACTCGTTTTTTGTCCTAAATTTGACACTCGTCCTATTGCCATAAGAAAAGAACCTCATTCATGCACTCAACCTTATACTTCTCATTCTATCTCCAATTTTGTGTTTCATCATCGCCTCTCACCTCTATATTGTCAGTTTCTTTATTCTATTTCCAACATATATGTTCCATAGTCATATCAGGAGGCTCTACAACATCCAGGGTGGAAGGCAGCAAAGGATGATGAGATGAAGGCCCTTAATGATAATCACACATGGTCTTTGGTTCCACTACCTACAGATAAAAAACCCGTTGTTTTCAAGTGGGTTTATACAATAAAACATAATCCAGATGGGACCATTGCACGACTGAAGGCTCGACTGGTTGCAAAAGGTTACACTCAATGGTATGACATTGATTATGATGAGACATTCTCTCCAGTGGCACAAATGACCTCAGTAAGTATATTATTATCCTTGGCAGCTAATTCTTCTTGGCCCATATATCAACTGGATGTTAAAAATGCATTTCTCAATGGTGATATCAAAGAAGAGATTATTATGCAACAACTACCTGGATATGTAGTTGAGGGGGAGTCCGTATGTCACCTTAAAAAATTTCTATATGGGCTAAAGCAATCCCCACGGGCATGGTTTGAGAAATTTAGTCAAGCCATCATACTAGCAGGTTTTTGCATATGCATTGCAGACCACTCAGTCTTTATTGATTACACAACAAGAGGTAAGGTAATTCTAACCATTTATTTTAGTGATATTATTTTAATTGGGAGTGATTCTGAGGGCATTCAAAAAATAAAAGAAAGAATATGTGCTGAATTCTAGACGAAGGATCTTGGATTACTAAAATATTTTTTGGGGATTGAGGTCTTACAATCTAGACATGGGATTATTCTATCCCAAAGAAAATACGCATTTGATCTACTAGAAGAAACAGGTATGATGGGATGCAAACCCGTAGACACTCCAATGGATGCAAATACAAAATTATGTGGAGGCACTAGAAGAGATGTTGACATTGGCAAATATCAAAGGTTAGTGGGACGACTTATTTACCTATGTGTAACGAGGCCAGACATTTCATATGCAGTAAGTGTGGTAAGTCAATACATGCACAAGCCACAACTTAGTCATTGGCAAGCACTTGAGCACTTGAGAGGATACTATGTTATTTGAAAGGGGCTCCTGGAAGGGGGCTCCTCTATTAAAAACATGATCACTTCAACATTGAGGGATTCGGATGCCGACTAGGCTGGATCCCCAGATGATAAAAAATCTACTTTTCTTATTTCCACAATGGTTGAGGCAAATCTAGTGACATGGAAAAGAAAAAAACAAAAATGTAGTAGCACGGTCAAGTGTAGAAGCAGAATACAGAGCCATGGCACACATTGTAAGTGAACTTTTATGGATAAGGTCCCTTCTCACTAAATTGGGATTTTATAAAGAAGCTCCAATGGACCTATACTGTGATAACCTAGCAGCAATACATATTGCATTGAATCCAGTCTTCCACGAGAGGACAAAGCACATTGAGGTCGATTGCCACTTTATACGAGAAAAATTCCAAGCTGGTCTCTTATCCTTGAAGCACATCTCATCACAAAATCAAGTTGCAGACATCCTCACCAAACCAGTCACTCACAAGATTAGGTCTACCAAACAGCAAGCCGGGTGTTTATGTCGTCTTCTCACCCCCAGCTTTAGGGGGAGTGTTACAATGTGTGGCCCACCATGGGGCTCGAACTGGTGGGACCCACTATGAGGACGTAGGTCATCAAGAAGAATCCAAGAGGACTTGGGACACAAAGAAGAGTCCTCTCCCAAAGCAAGCTCAAGTAAAGGAATCAAGAAGCACAAGCCGAGTTGATGTAGAAGACTTGACGATCAAGTGGGGCCCACAAGATCTCACGAGCTGGCACAATTATCAAGGTGCACTGGAGAATCATGAGGGGCCCAGTAGGATAAGGCCACAAGCTGGCTTATCCCTTATATTCACATGGATAATATAGAACTCCTAGTTCTACTCCAATTAGTCTTCTAGGAATTCTAGTTTGAATAGACTTACTTATATTGAGACTTACTTATATTGAAGAGTTAGAGTTAGAATGTAATTAGGATTGAATGACAACTTGTATGAGGACTCTACCTCCTACTCTCCTATAAATAGACAGGTTGTAATTCGGAATTAATCAAGCAACACATTCAATCCCGAGTTTGTTGTCTCTCTCCCTCTCCTTGCTTGGCGCAGCTCATCCTTTCCCTTTTAATATTTTATGCTCTACACGAGAGCTTTTCTCCCCTTTTCTTTGTTTTCATTTCTTCTTTATTTTGCTCATGATTATGGAAAAGTGGTCCTAAATTCATAAAATTAGAAATATTTTTCTTATAAAATTCCACCAAGCTAATAGGGGTTGTACTAGTGGAATTTCCCAAACATGGATAACAAAACTTTGGTGTTCATTTTTAGTGCGTGAAATAATTTTTTTTACTTAAGTTTTTTATAGATTTCAATTTTTTACATACATAAACTCTAAAATTTTCATTTTGTTGTGATCTATTTGCCTTATCTTTTTGTTTATGAGAAAAATGGAAGAGAGAAAACTCAAGTTTGGATTTGAAAAAAAATTGAACATCCAATATAAAAATGCACAAATGTGAGAGAGATAATTCAAAAAAGTGTTTGTAATATTTAACGATGGTAAACTCTTTTATTTTTTTTATATATTAGGTTTTGCAGTCATCTGAAAAGGGGGGGGGGGGGGGGGGGGGGGGGGGGGGTAGCGAGGCATTTTTAAACTGAGTATTGACTCCCAAACCAAAAGTCATTTCTAACAAAAATTTTAGCCGTTACACATCAGTATTCGATCAAAACATTTACGATGATCTATGATTGTTAGGTCCGATTTTTGTAAATAGGCAAAAAGTGGGTTGTTTGGCTCTTTGTAAATAACCTCCGCATGTTAACTTGAGAATTTAATTTTTCCAACTCCTTGAAATTTTTGGATCATTAAGACATTTGCATCTTCAACATGTTTCAGGTATGCATATCCATATTTAAAACATGTTAGGACCAATTAGAAATCTCTTTCTTATAAAACTCTACCAAGCTATTAGGGGTTGTACTAGTGGTATTTCCCAAATATGGATAGCAAAACTTTGGTGTTCATTTTTAGTGCTTAAAATAATTTTCTTCACTTACAATTATTATAGTTTTCAAGTTTTTTCATACATAAACCCTAATATTTTCATTTTTTTGTGATCTATTTACCATATCTGTTTTTTTTGTGAGAAAAATGCGAGAGTGAAAACTCAAGTTTGGATTTGAAAAAAAATTGAACATCCAAAATGGAAATGTACAAATTCTGAGAGAGATAATTCCAAAAAGTATCTGTGAGTTTTAATGATTGTAAAAATTTTTATTTTTTTTAATATTAGGTTTTGCTGAGGTCGGAAAAGGGGGGGGCGAAACATTTTTAACTGAGTGTTGATTCGCAAACCATAAGTCATTTCTAACAACAAATATACCCGTTATACATCATTAATCGATCAAACATTTACGATGATCTATAATTGTTTAGTATGCTTTTTGTAACTAGGAAAAAAGTGGGTGGTTTGGCTCTGGTAAATATCTCACCGCACGTTAACTCGAGAATTTAATTTTTCCTACTCAAAATTTTTGGATCATTAGGTTATTTGCATCTTCGACATGTTTGACGCATGCATATCCATATTTAAAACATGTTAGGATCAATTAGAAATCTCTTTCTTTTAAAATTCCACCAAGCTATTAGGGGTTGTACTAGTGGAATTTCCAAACACGGATAACAAAACTTTGGTGTTCATTTTTAGTGCGTGAAATAATTTTCTTCACTTATATTTATTATTGTTTTCAATTTTTTGCATTGATAAACCCTAAAATTTTGATTTTTTTGTGATCTATTTGCCTAATCTTTTTGTTTACGAAAAAAATAGGAGAGTGAAAACTCACGTTTAGATTTGAAAAAAAATTGAACATCCAAAATGGAAAAACACAAATGCTGAGAGAGATAATTCCAAAAGGTATCTGTGATTTTTAAGGATTTTTAACTCTTTTAGTTTTTTATGTATTAGGTTGTGCAATCATTGGAAAAGGGAGGTGGTGGGGGGGAGGCATTTTTAACTGAGTGTTGACTCCCAAACCATTTCTAACAAAAATTACAGCCGTTACACATCATCAGTCGATCAAAACATTTACAATGATCAATAATTGTTTTGTCCGCTTTTTGTAAATAGGCAAAAAGTGGGTTGTTTGGCTGTGGTAAATATCCCATCGGACGTTAACTTGAGAATTTAATTTTTCCTACTCTAAATTTTTGGGTCATTAGGACATTTGCATCTTCAACACGTTTCAGGCATGCATATCCATATTTAAAACATGTTAGAATCAATTAGAAATCTCTTTCCTATAAAATTCCACCAAGCTATAAGGGGTTGTATTAGTGGAATTTCCCAAACAAGGATAACAAAACTTTGGTGTTCTTTTTTAGTGCTTGAAATATTTTTCTTTACTTACATTTATTATAGTTGTCAATTTTTTGCATACTTAAACTCTAAAATTTTCATTTTCTTGTGATCTATTTGTCATATCTTATTGTTTACGAGAAAAATGGTAGAGTGGAAACTAAAGTTTGGATTTGAAAAAAACTTTAACATCCAAAATGGAAATGCACAAATCCTGAGAGAGATAATTCCAAAAAGTATCTGTGATTTTTAAGGATTGTAAACTCTTTAATTTTTTGTTATATAAGGTTTTGCAGTCATCGAAAAAGGGGGGGCGAGGCCTTTTTAACTGAGTGTTGACTCCCAAACCAAAAGTCATTTCTAACAAAATTTCTAGCCGTTACACATCATTAATTGATCAAAAAAATTATGATGATCTATGATTGTTAGGTCTGATTTTTGTAAAATGGCAAAAAGTGGGTTGTTTGGCTCACGTAAATAACCCGCCGTACGTTAACTTGAGAATTTAATTTTTCCTACTCCTTGAAAGTTTTCGATCATTAGGTCATTTTCTTCTTTAACATGTTTGAGGCATGCATATCCATATTTAAAGCATGTTAGGATACTTTAGAAATCTCTTGCTTATAAAACTCCACTAAGCTATTAATGGTTGTACTAGTGGAATTTCCCAAACTTGGATAACAAAACTTTGGTGTTCATTTTTAGAGCGTGAAATAATTATAGTTTTCAATTTTTTGCATAAATGAACTCTAAAATGTTCATTTTGTTTCGAGAAAAATGGGAGTGTGAAAACTCAAGTTAGGATTGGAAAAAAAATTGAACATCCAAAATGGAAATTCACAATTGCTGAGAGATATAATTCCAGAAAGTATTTGTAATTTTTAAAGATTTTAAACTCTTTCAGTTTTTTATATATTAGGTTTTGTCATCATTGGAAAAGGGGAGGCGAGACATTTTTAATTGAGTGTTGACTCCCAAACGGTAAGATATTTCTAAAAAAATTTAAGGATGTTACACATCATTAATCGATCTAAATATTTATGATGATCTATGATTGTTAGGTCCGCATTTCGTAAATAGGCAAAAAGTGGGTTGTTTGGCTCTGGTAAATAACACATCACATGTTAACTTGAGAATTTAATTTTTCCTAGTCCATAAACTTTTTGGATCATTAGGTCTTTTGCATCTTCAACATGTTTCAGGCATGCATATCCATATTTAAAATATGTTAGGATCAATTAGAAATATCTTTCTTATAAAACTCCACCAAGCTATTAGGGGTTGTACTAGTGCAATTTCCCAAACATGGATAGCAAAACTTTTGTATTCATTTTTAGAGCATGAAATAATTTTCCTCACTTATATTTATTTTATTTTTTAATTTTTTGAAAAAATAAACTCTAAAATGTTCATTTTGTTGTAATCTATTTGCCTTATCTTTTTGTTTCGGGAAAAATGGGAGAGTGAAAACTCCAGTTAGGATTGGAAAAAAACAATTAAACGTCCAAAACGGAAATGCACAAATGCTGAGAGAGAAAATTCCAAAAGATATCTGTAATTTTTAAGGATTGTAAACTGTTTTAATTTTTTATATATAAGGTTTTGTAGTCATCAGAAAAGGGCAGGGGGGGGGAATTTTTAACTGAGTGTTGACTCCCAAATGAAAAGTCATTTCTAAAACAAATTCAAGCTATTATACTTCATTAATTGATCAAAACATTTATGATGATCTATGATTGTTAGGTCCGCTTTTTGTAAAAAGGCAATAGGTGGTTTGTTTGGCTTACGTAAATAAACCACCTTGTTAACTTGAGAATTTAATTTTTCCTACTCCATGAAATTTTTGGATCATTAGGTCATTTGCATCTTCAACATGTTTGAGACATGCATATCCATATTTGTTAGGATCATTTAAAAATTTCTTTCTTATAAAATTCCACCAAGCTATTAGGGGTTGTACTAATGGAAATTTTCCAAACATGGATAACAAAACTTTGGTGTTCATTTTTAAAGCGGGATAAAAAATTTATTCACTTATATTTATTATATTTTTCAATCATACATAAACTCTAAAAGTTTAATTTTGTTGTGATCTATTTGCCCTATCTTTTTGTTTATGAAAAAAATGGGAGTTTGAAAAATCATGTTTGGATTTGAAAAAAAATTAAACATCCAAAATGGAAATGCACAAATTCTGAGAGAGATAATTCCCAAAGGTATCTGTAATTGTTAAGGGTTGTAAACTCTTTTGGTTTTTTATATATATGGTTTTGCTGTCATCGAAAAAAGAAGAGGGGGAGGGGGGGAGAAATTTTGAACCAAGTGTTGACTCCCAAACCAAAAGTCATTTCTAACAAAAATTTATAGCCATTCCACATCATTAATCGATCAAAACATTTATGATGATCTATGATTGTTAGGTCCATCTTTTTTAAAAAGGAAAAAAGTGGGTTGTTTGGCTCACGTAAATAACCCACCGCACGTTAACTTGAGAATTTAATTTTTCCAACTCCTTTAAGTTTTTGGATCATAGGTCATTTACATCTTCAACATGTTTGAGGAATGCATGTCCATATTTAAAACATGTTAGGATCAATTAGAAATCTCTTTCTTATAAAAATCCACCAAACTATTAGGGGTTGTACTAGTGGAATTTGCCAAACATGGATAACAAAACTTTGGTATTCATTTTTAGAGCGTGAAATAATTTTCCTCACTTATATTTATTATAGTTTTCAATTTTTTGAACAAATGAACTCTAAATTGTTCATTTTGTTGTGATCTATTAGCCTTATCTTTTTGTTTCGAGAAAAATGGGAGTGTGAAAACTCAAGTTAGGATTGGAAAAAAAATTGAACATCCAAAATGGAAATTCACAATTGCTGAGAGAAATAATTCCAGCAAGTATTTGTGATTTTTAAGGATTGTAAACTCTTTTAGTTTTTTATATATTAGGTTTTGCCGTCATTGGAAAAGGGGGGGAGGCATTTTTAACTGAGTGTTGACTCCAAAACCATATGTCATTTCTAAAAATATTTATGGTCGTTACACATCATTAATCGATCAAAATATTTATGATGATCTATGATTGTTAGGCCCGCTTTCTGTAAATAGGCAAAAAGTGGGTTCTTTGGCTTTGGTAAATAACCCACCTCATGTTAACTTGAGAATTTAATTTTTCCAACTCCGTGAAATTTTTTGGATCATTATGTCATTTGCATTTTCCACATGTTTCAGGCATGCATATCCATATTTAAACTATTTTAGGATTAATTGGAAATGTCTTTCTAATAAAACTCCACCAAACTATTAGGGGTTGTACTAGTTTTCAAATTTTTGCCTACATAAACTCTAAAATTTTCATGTTGTTCTGATCTATTTGCCTTATATTTTTGTTTACGAGAAAAATGGGAGAGTGAAAACCCAAGTTTGGATTTCAAAAAATATTGAACATCCAAAATAGAAATGCACAAATGCTGAGAGAGATAATTCCAAAAGGTTTATGTAATTTTTAAGGATTGTAAACTCTTTTAGTATTTTATATATTAGGTTTTGCTATCATCAGAAAAGGAGGGGGGGGAGGGGGTGGGGGAATTTTTAACTAAGGGTTGACTCCCAAACCAAAAGTCTTTTCTAACAAAAATTATAGCTGTTACACGTCATTAATCGATCAAAATCTTTATGAAGATCTATGATTGTTTGGACCGCTTTTAGTAAAATGGCAAAATGTGGGTTGTTTGGCTCTTGTAAATGACCCACCGCACGTTAACTTGAGAATTTAATTTGTCCTACTCTGTGAAAATTTCTGATTATTAGGTCATTTAATCTTCAACATGTTTTAGGCATGCATATCCATTTTTAAAATATGTTCGGATCAATTAGAAATATGTATCTTATAAAACTCCACCAAGCTATTAGGGGTTGTACTAGTGGAATTTCCCAAACATGGATAACAAAAATATGGTGTTCATTTTTAGTGAGTGAAACAATTTTCTTCACTTATATTGATTATATTTTTCAACCTTTTGCATACATGAACTCTAAAATGTTCATTTTGTTTTGATCTATTTGCCTTATCTTTTTGTTTCGAGAAAAATGGAAGAATGAAAACATAAGTTAGCATTTGAAAAAAAAATGAACATCCAAAATGGAAATGCACAAATGCTGAGAGAGATAATTCCAATAAGTATCTCTGATTTTTAATTGTGGAAACATTTTTATTTTTTTTATATTAGGTTTTGCTGAGATCAGAAAAGGGGGGGGGGGAGATATTTTTAACTGATTGTTAACTCCCAAACCATAAATCATTTCTAACAACAATTATATCCGTGACGCATCATTAATCGATCAAACATTTATGATGATCTAGAGATGTTTAGTACGCTTTTTGTAACTAGGCAAAAAGTGGGTTGTTTTGCTCTAGGAAATATCTCACCGCACGTTAACTTGAGAATTTCATTTTTCCTACTCAAAATTTTTGGATCATTAAGTTATTTGCATCTTCAACATATTTGAGGCATGCATATCCATATTTAAAACATGTTAGGATCAATTAGAAATCTCTTTCTTATAAAACTCCACCAAGCTATTAGGAGTTATACTAATGGAATTTCGCAAACTTGGATAACAAAACTTTGTTGTTCATTTTTAGTGCGTGAAATAAGTTTATTCACTTACATTTATTATAGTTTTCAATTTTTTGCATACATAAACTCTAAAAGTTTCATTTTGATGTGATCTATTTGCCTTATCTTTTAGTATACGAGAAAAAAGGGAGAGTGACAACTCAAGTTTGGATTTTAAAAAAAATTGAACAAACAAAATGGAAATGCACAAATGCTGAGAGAGATAATTCCAAAAATTATATGTGATTTTTAAGGATTTTAAACTTTATTTAGTTTTTTATATATTAAGTTTTGTTGTTATCGGAAAAGGAGGGGCGAGACATTTTTAACTGAGTGTTGACTCCCAAACCATATATCATTTCTAACAACAATTATAGTCGTTACACATCATTAATCGATCAAACATTTATGATGTTCTACAATTGTGTAGTACGCTTTTTTTAACTAGGCAAAAAGTGGGTTGTTTGGCTCTAGTAAATATCTCACCACACGTTAAGTTGAGAATTTCATTTTTCCTAATCCTTAAAATTTTTGGATCATTAGGTTATTTGCATCTTCAACATGTTTGAGGCATGCATATCCATATTTAAAACATGTTAGGATCAATTAGAGATCTGTTTCTTATAAAATTCCACCAAGCTATTAGGGGTTGTACTAGTAGAATTTCCCAAACACAGATAACAAAACTTTGGTGTTCATTTTTAGTGCATGAAATAATTTTTGTCACTTACATTTATTATAGCTTTCAATGTTTTGCATGCATAAACCCTAAAATTTTCATTTTTTTGTGATCTATTTGCCTTATCTTTTGATTTTTGAAAAAAATGGGAAAGTGAAAACTCAAGTTTGGATTTGAAAAAAAATTGAACATCCAAAATAGATATGCACAAATGCTGAGTTAAATAATTCAAAAAATTATCTGTGATTTTTTAGGATTGTAAACCCTTTTAGATTTTTATAGATTAGGTTTTGCAATCATCGGAAAAGGCGGGGCGAGGCGAGGCCTTTTTAACTGAGTGTTGACTCCCAAACCAAATGTCATTTCTAAAAAAAAGTATAGCCGCTAAACATCATTAATTGGTTAAAACATTTATGATGATCTATGATTGTTAGGCCCACTTTTTTTAAATAGGCGAAAAGTGGGTTGTTTGGTACCGGTAAATAACCCATCGCACGTTAACTTGAGAATTTAATTTTTCCTACTCCTTGAAATTTTTGGATCATTAGGTCATTTGAATTGGTTAACATGTTTTAGGCAAGCATATCTATATTTAAAACATATTTGGATCAATTACAAATCTCTTTCATATAAAATTCCACCAAGCTATTAGGGGTTATACTAGTGGAATTTCCCAAACATTGATAACAAAACTTTGGTGTTCATTTTTAGTGCATGAAATAATTTTCTTCACTTACATTTATTATAATTTTAAATATTTTGCATAATAAACTCTAAAATTTTCATTTTTTTGTGATCTATTTGACTTATCTTTTAGTTTACGAGAAAAAAGGGAGAGTGAAAACTCAATTTTGGATTTGAAAAAAAATTGAACAAACAAATTGAAAATGCACAAATGCTGAGAGAGATAATTCCAAAAATAATATTTAATTTTTAAGGATTGTAATTTTTTTTAGTTTTTTATATATTAAGTTTTTTAGTCATCGGAAAAAGGAGGCGAGGCTTTTTTAACAAAGTGTCGACTCCATAACATAAGTCATTTCTAACAAAAAATTATAGCCTTTACACATCACTAATCGATCAAAATATTTACTATGATCTATGATTGTTTGGTCCGGTTTTTTATAATAGGCAAAAAGAGGGTTGTTTGGCTCTGGTAAATATCTCACCGCACGTTTACTTGAGAATTTAATTTTTCCTACTCGAAATTTTTTTATTATTAGGTCATTTGCATCTTCAACATATTTGAGGCATGCATCCATATTTAAAACATGTTAGGATCAATTAGAAATCTCTTTCTTATAAAATTCCTCCAACCTATTAGGGTTTGTACCACAGAAATTTCCCAAATATGGATAAAAAAAGTTTGGTGTTCATTTTTAGTGCGTGAAATAATTTTCTTCACTTAAAGTTATTATAGTTTTCAATTTTTTGCACACATAAACTCTAAAATTTTCATTTTGTTGTGATCTATTTGCCTTATCTTTTTGTTTGCAAGAAAAATCGGAGTCTGAAAACTCAAGTTTGGATTTGAAAAAAAAATTGAACATCCAAAATGGAAATGCACAAATGTTGAGAGAGATAATTCAAAAAACAATCTGTTATTTTTAAGGATTCTAAACTCTTTTAGTTTTTTATATATTAGGTTATGCAATCATCGGAAAAGGGGGGCGAGGCATTTTTAACTGAGTGTAGACTCCCAAACCATAAGTCATTTACAAAAAAAAGTAAAGCCGTTACACATCATTAATTGATCAAAACATTATGATGATCTATGGTTGTTTGGTCCACTTTTTGTAAAAAGCCAATAAGTGGGTTGTTTGGCTCTGGTAAATTTCCCATCGCATGTTAACTAGAGAATTTAATTTTTTCTACTCCTTGAAAATTTTGGATCATTACGTCATTTGAATCTTCAACATGTTTGAGGCTTGCATATCCATATTTAAAACATGTTAGGATCAATAAGAAATCTCTTTCTTTTAAAACTCCACCAAGCTATTAGGGGTTGTATTAGTGGAATTTCCCAAACAAGGATAACAAAACTTTAGTATTCATTTTTAGAGCGTGAAATAATTTCCCCCACTTATATTTATTATAGTTTTCCATTTTTTGCATAAATGAACTCTGAAATGTTCATTTTGTTGTGTTCTATTTGCCTTATCTTTTTGTTTCGAGAAAAATGGGAATGTTAAAACTCAAGTTAGCATTGGAAAAACAATTGAACATCCAAAATGGAAATTCACAATGGCTGAGAGAAATAATTCCAAAAAGTATTTGTGATTTTAAACGATTGTAAACGTTTTTAGTTTTTTATATATTAGGCTTTGCAGTCATAGGACAAGGGGAGGCGAGGAATTTTTAACTGAGTGTTGACTCCCAAACTATATGTCATTTCTAACTAAATTTATAGCCATTACACATCACTAATCGATCAAAATATTTATGATGATCTATGATTGTAAGGTCCGCTTTTTGTAAATAGGCAAAAAGTGGGTTGTTTGGCTCTAGGAAATAACCCACCGAACGTTAACACTAGAATTTAATTTTTCCTAGTCCTTGAAATTTTTGGATCATTAGGTCATTTGAATCTTCAACATGTTTCAGGCATGCATATCCATATTTAAAACATGTTAGGATCAATTAGAAATCTCTTCCTTCCAAAACTCCACTAAGCTATTAGGGGTTGTACTAGTGGAATTTCCCAAACATGGAAGACAAAACTTTGGTGTTCATTTTTAGTGCGTGAAATAATTTTCGTCACTTACATTTATTATAGTTTTCAATTTTTTGTGCACATAAAGTCTAAAATTTTCATTTTGTTGTGATCTATTTGCCTTATCTTTTTGTTTACGAGAAAAATTGGAGAGTGAAAACTCAAGTTTGGATTTGAAAAAAAAAATTAACATCCAAAATGAAAATGCACAAATGCTGAGAGAGATAATTCCAAAAAATTTCTGTGATTTTTAGGGATTTTAAACTTTTTTAGTTTTTTATATATTAGGTTTTGTTGTCAACGAAAAATGGGGGCGAGGCATTTTAAACTAAGTGTTGGCTCCCAAACAATAAGTCATTTCTAACCATAATTATAGTTATTACACATCATTAATCGATCAAACATTTACGATGATCTATAATTATTTTGTACGCTCTTTGTAACTAGGCAAAAAATGGGTTATTTGGCTCTGGTAAATATCGCACCGCACGTTAACTTCAGAATTTAATTTTTCCAACTCCTTCAAAATTTTGGATCATTAGGTCATTTGCATCTTCAACATGTTTCAGGCATGCATATCCATATTTAAAACATATTAGGATCAATTAGAAATCTCTTTCTTATAAAATTCCACCAAGCTATTAGGGGTTGGACTAGTGGAATTTCCCAAACATGGATAACAATGTATTCATTTTTAGTGCGTAATAATTTTCTTCACTTATAGTTATTATAGTTTCTATTATTTTGCATACATAAACTCTAAAATTTTCATTTTGTTGTGATCTATTTGCCTTATCTTTTTTTTTAAGAAAAAAATACGTGATTGAAAACTCAAGCTTGGATTTGAACAAAAATTGAACATCCAAAATAGTAATGCACAGATGCTGAGAGAGATAATTCCAAAATGTATCTGTGAGTTTTAAGGATTGTAAACTCTTTTAGTTTTTTATATATTAGGTTTTGAAGTCATTGGAAAAGGGGGGAGGGGGGGGGGGGATGTGGAGGTATTTTTAAATGAGTGTTGACTCCCAAACCATAAGTCATTTCTAACAAAATTTATAGCCGTTACACATCATTAATCGATCAAAACATTAAGATGACTTATGACTATGAGGTCTGCTTTTTGTAAATAGGCAAAAAGTGGGTTGTTTGGGTCTGGTAAATAACCCACCACACGTTAACTTGAGAATTTAATTTTTCCTTCACCTTGAAATTTTTTGATCATTAAGTCATTTGCATCTTCAACATGTTTCAGGCTTGCATATCTATATTGAAAACATGTTAGGATCAATTAGAAATCTCTTTCTTATAAAACTGCACCAAGCTATTCGGGGTTGCACTAGTGGAATTTCCCAAATAGGGATAACAAAACTTTAGTGTTCATTTTTAGTGCGTAAAATAATTTTCTTCATTTACGTTTATTATAGTTTTCAATTTTTTGCACACATAAACTCTAAAATTTTCATTTTGTTGTTATCTATTTGCATTATCTTTTTGTTTACGAGAATAATGGGAGAGTGAAAACACAAGTTTAGATTTGAAAACAAATTGAACATAAAAAATGGAAATGCACAAATGCTGAAAGAGATAATTCAAAAATGTATCTGTCATTTTTATAGATTGTAAACTTTTTTAGTTTTTTATATATAGGTTTTGCTGTCATTGGAAAGGGGGGGGGGGAGGGGGTGCGAGGCATTTTTAACTGAGTGTTGACTCCAACAAAAATAATAGCCATTAAACATCATTAATCGATCAAACATTTACGATGATCTATCATTGTTTAGTACACTTTTTGTAACTAGGTAAAAAGTGGGTTGTTTGGCTCTGGTAAATAGCTCAACGCCTGTTAACTTGAGAATTTAATTTTTCCTTCTCCTTGAAATTATTGGATCAATAGGTCATTTGCATCTTCAACATGTTTGAGGCATGCATATCCATATTTAAAACATGTTAGGATCAATTAGAAATCTCTTTCTTATAAAACTCCACTAAGCTATTAGGAGTAGTACTAGTGGAATTTCCCAAACATTATCCAACAAAACTTTGGTGTTCATTTTTAGTGCGTGAAATAATTTTCTTCACTTATATTTATTATAGATTTCAATTTGTT
Source organism: Aristolochia californica (assembly GCF_029961685.1). Classification (NCBI taxonomy): domain Eukaryota; kingdom Viridiplantae; phylum Streptophyta; class Magnoliopsida; order Piperales; family Aristolochiaceae; genus Aristolochia; species Aristolochia californica. Next base: position 9,604,853 of record NW_027181826.1, on the reverse strand, counting down.
GCATACATAAACTCTAAAATTTTAATTTTGTTGCGATCTATTTGCCTTATCTTTTTGTTTACAAAAAAAATGGAAGAGTGAAAACTCAAGTTTGGATTTGAAAAAAAATTGGACATCCAAAATGGAAATGCACAAATGCTGAGAGAGATAATTCCAAAAGGTATCTTTCATTTTTAAGGATTGTAAACACTTTTAGTTTTTTATATATTAGGTTTTGCAGTCATAGAAAAGGGGGGCCAGGCATTTTTAACGTAGTGTTGACTGCCAAACCAAAAGTCATTTCTAATAATAATTATAGCCGTTACACATCATTAATCGATCAAAACATATATGATGATCTATGATTGTTAGGTACGCTTTTTGTAAAAAGCTAAAAGTGGGTTGTTTGGCTCTAGTGAATAACACACCGCACGTTTACTTAGTAATTTAATTTTTCCAACTCCTTGAAATTTTTGTATCATTAGGTATTTGCATCTTCAATGTGTTTCAGGCATGCATATCCATATTTAAAACATGTTAGGATCAATTAGAAATCTCTTTCTTATGAAATTCCATCAAGCTATTAGGGGTTGTACTAGTGCAATTTGCCAAACATGGATAACAAAACTTTAGTGTTCATTTTTAGTGCATGAAATAATTTTCTTCACTTACATTTAATATAGTTTTCAATTTTTTGCATACTTAAACTCTTATATTTCCATTTTGTTAAGATCTATTTGTCATATTTTTTTGTTTACGAGAAAAATGGGAGAGTGAAAACTAAAGTTTGGATTTGAAAAAAAAATTGAACATCCAAAATGGAAATTCACAAATGCTGAGAGAGATAATTCCAAAAAGTATCTGTGATTTTTAAGGATTGTAAATATTAGGTTTTGCAATCATCGGAAAAGGGGGGGCGAGGCATTTTTAACTGAGTGTGGACTCCCAAACTATAAATTATTTCTAAAAAAATTTATAGCCGTTACACATCATTAATCTATCAAAATATTTATGTTGATCTATCATTGTTAGGTCCACTTTTTGAAAATAGGCAAAAAGTGGGTTGGTTGGCTCTGGTAAATAACCCTCCGCACGTTTACTTGAGAATTTAATTTTTTCTAGTCCTTGAAATTTTTGGATCATTAGGTCATTTGCATCTTCAACATGTTTGAGGCATGCATATCCATATTTAAAACATGTTAGGATCAATTAGAAATCTCTTTCTTATAAAACTCCGCCAAGCTATTTGGGGTTGTACTAGTGGAATTTCCCAAACATGGATAACAAAACTTTGGTGTTCATTTTTAGAGCGTGAAATAAATTTTCTCAATTATATTTATTATATTTTTTAATTTTTTGCATAAATGAACTCTAAAATGTTCATTTTGTTGTGATCTATTTGGCTTATCTTTTTGTTTTGGGAATAGTGGGAGTGGGAAAACTCAAGTTAGGATTGGAAAAAAAATTAAACATCCAAAATGGGAATGCACAAATGCTGAGAGAGATAATTCCAAAAGGTATCTATAATTTTTAAGGATTGTAAACTCTTTTAGTTTTTTATATATAAGGTTTTGCAGTCATCGAAAAATGGGGGGTCGAGGCATTTTTGACTGAGTGTTGACTCCCAAAACAAAGGTCATTTCTAACAAAAATTCTAGCCGTTACACATCATTAATCGATCAAAACATATATGTTGATCTATGATTGTGAGGTTTGCTTTTTGTAAAAAAGGCAAAAAGTAGGTTGTTTGGCTCACGTAAATAACCCACCACACGTTAACATGAGAATTTAGTTTTTCCTACTCCATGAAAGTTTTGGATCATTAGGTCATTTGCATCTTCAACATGTTTGAGACATGCATATCCATATTTAAAACATGATAGGATCAATTAGAAATCTCTTTCTTATAAGATTCCACCAAGCTATTAGAGGTTGTACTAGTGGAATTTCCCAAACATGGATAACAAAACTTGGGTGTTCATTTTTAGTGCGTGATAAAAATTTTATTCACTTAAATTTATTATAGTTGTCAATTTGTTGCATACATAAACTGTAAAATTTTCATTTTGTTGTGATCTATTTGCCCTATCTTTTCTTTTATGAAAGAAATGGGAGACTGAAAACTCAAGTTTGAATTTGAAAAAAAAATAAACATCCAAAATGGAAATGTACAAATGCTGAGAGAGATAATTCCAAAAGGTATCTGTAATTTTTAAGGATTGTAAACTCTATTAGATTTTTTATGTATAAGGTTTTGCAGTCATTGGAAAAGGGGGGAGCGAGGCATTTTTAACTGAGTGTTGACTCCCAAACCAAAAGTCATTTCTAACAAAAATTCTAGCCGTTACACATCATTAATCGATCAAAATATTTATGATGATCTATGATTTTTGGGTCCGCTTTTTGTAAAAAGGCAAAAAGTGGGTTGTTTGGCTCACGTAAATAACCCACCACACAATAACTTGAGAATTTAATTTTTCCTTCGCTATGAAATTTTTTGACCATTAGGTTATTTGCATCTTCAACATGTTTGAGACATGCATATCCATATTTAAAACATGTTAGGATCAATTAGAAATCACTTTCTTATAAAATTCCACCAAGCTATTAGGGGTTGTACTAGAGGAATTTCCCAAACATGGATAACAAATATTTGGTGTTCATTTTTAGTGCGTGATAAAAAATTTATTCACTTATATTTATTATAGTTTTCAATTTGTTGCATACATAAACTCTAAAAGTTTCATTTTGTTGTCATCTATTTGCCCTATCTTTTTGTTTATGAAAAAAATTGGAGACTGAAAACTCTAGTTTGGATTTGAAAAATAATTAAACATCCAAAAAGGAAATGCACAAATTTTGAGAGAGATAATTCCAAAAGGTATATGTAATTTTTAATGTTTGTAAACTCTTTTTGTTTTTTATATATAAGGTTTTGCAGTCTTTGGAAAAGGGGAGGCGAAGCATTTTTAACTGAGTGTTGACTCCCAAACCATAAGTCATTTCTAACAAATTTATAGCCGTTACACATCATTAATTGATCAAAACATTAAGATGACTTATGACTATTAGGTCTGCTTTTTGTAAATAGCCAAAAACTGGGTTGTTTGGCTCTAGTAAATAACCCACCACACGTTAACTTGAGAATTTAATTTTTCCTTCTCCTTTAAATTTTGGGATCATTAAGTCATTTGCATCTTCAACATGTTTCAGGCATGCATATCCATATTTAAAATATGTTAGGATCAATTAGAAATCTCTTTTTTATAAAACTCCACCAAGTTATTAGGGGTTGTACTAGTGGAATTTCGTAAACATGGATAACAATACTTTGGTGTTCATTTTTAGTGTGTGAAATAATTTTCTTCACTTACTTTTATTATAGTTTACAATTTTTTGCACACATAAACTCAAAAATTTTCATTTTGTTGTGATCTATTTGCATTATCTTTTTGTTTTCAAGAAAAATGGGAGAGTGAAAACACAGATTTAGATTTGAAAGAAAATTGAACATAAAAAATGGAAAAGCACAAATGCTGAAAGAGATAATTCCAAAATGTATCTGTGATTTTTAAGGATTTTAAACTTTTTTAGTTTTTTATATATTACATTTTTCTTTCGTTGGAAAAGGGGGGGCGAGGCATTTTTAACTGAGTGTTGACTCCATAACCATAAGTCATTTCTAACAAAAATTATAGCCGTTACACATCATTAATCGATCAAAAATTTACGATGATCTATAATTGTATAGTACACTTTTTGTAACTAGGCAAAAAGTGGGTTGTTTGGCTCTGGTAAATATCGCACCGCACGTTAACTTGAGAATTTAATTTTTCCTACTTCTTGAAATTATTGGATCATTAGGTCATTTGCATCTTAAACATGTTTCAGGCATGCATATCCATATTTAAAACATGTTAGGATCAATTAGAAATCTCTTTCTTATAAAATTTCACCAAGCTATTAGGGGTTGTAGTAGTGGAATTTCTCAAACATGGATAACAATATGTTCATTTTTAGTACGTGGAATAATTTTCTACATTTATATTTTTTATAGTTTTTATTATTTTTCATACATAAACTCTAAAATTTTCATTTTGTTGTGATCTATTTGCCTTATCTTTTTGTTTAAGAAAAAAATGGGAGATTGAAAACTCAAGTTTGGATTTGAAAAAAAATTGAACATCCAAAATGGAAATGCACAAATGCTGATAGAGGTAATTCCAAAATGCATCTGTGATTTTTAAGGATTGTAAACTCTTTTAGTTTTTTATATATTAGGTTTTGCAATCATCAGAAAAGGGGGGGGGGGGGGGGGGGGGGGGGCGAGGCGAGGCATTTTTTACTGAGTGTTGACACCGAAACCATAAGTCATTGAAAATAAAAAAAGAATGCCATTACACATCATTAATTGGTCAAGACATTTATGATGAACAATGGTTGTTTGGTCAATTTTTTGAAAAATAGGAAAAAAGTGGGTTGTTTAGCTCTGGTAAATATCCCAATGCACGTTAACTTGAGAATTTAATTTTTCCTACTCCTTGAAATTTTTGGATCATTAGGTCATTTGCATCTTCAACATGTTTGAGGCATGCATATCCATATTTAAAACATGTTAGGATCAATTAGAAATTTCTTTCTTATAAAAGTCCACCAAACTATTAGGGGTTATACTAGTGGAATTTCCCAAACAAGGATAACAAAAATTTGGAGTTCATTTTTAGAGCGTGAAATAATTTTCCTCACTTATATTTATTATAGTTTTCAATTTTTTGCATAAATGAACTCTAAAATGTTTGTTTTGTTGTGATCTATTTGCCCTATCTTTTTTTTTTCGAAAAAATGGGAGTGTGAAAACTCTAGTTACGATTGGAAAAAACATTTAACATCCAAAATGGAAATTCACAATTGCTAAGAGAGGTAATTCCAGAAAGTATTTATGATTGTTTAGGATTGTAAACTCTTTTAGTTTTTTATATATTAGGTTTTGCAGTCATTGGAAAAGGGGGGGACAAGCATTTTTAACAGAGTGTTGGCTCCAAAACCATATGTCAATTCTACCAAAGTTTATAGTAGTTACACATCATTAATCGATCAAACATTTACGATGATCTATAATTGTTTAGTACGCTTTTTGTAACAAGGCAAAAAGTGGATTGTTTGGCTCTGGTAAATATCGCACCGCACGTTAACTTGAGAATTTAATTTTTCCTACTCCTTGAAATTATTGGATCATTAGGTCATTTCCTTCTTCAACACGTTTAAGGCATGCATATCCATATTTTAAACATGTTAGGATCAATTAGACATATCTTTCTTATAAAATTCCACCAAGCTATTAGGGGTTGTACTAGTGGAATTTCCCAAACTTGGATAACAAAACTTTGATGTTCATTTTTAGTGCGTGAAATAATTTTCTTCACTTGTAATTATTATAGATTTTAATTTTTTTCACACAAAAACTCTAAAATTTTCATTTTGTTGTGACCTATTTGCCTTATCATTTTGTTTAAGAGAAAAATGGGAGAGTGAAAACTCAAGTTTGGATTTGAAATAAAATATAACATCCAAAATAGAAATGCAAAAAAGCTGAGATAGATAATTCAAAAAACTATCTGTGATTTTTAAGGATTGTAAACTCTTTTAGTTGTTCATATATTTGGTTTTGCAATCATCGGAAAAGGGGGGGCGAGGCTTTTTTAACGGAGTGTTGATTCCCATAACGTAAGTCATTTCTAACGAAAATTATAGCCTTTACACATCACTAATCAATCAAAAAATTTACAATGATCTAAGATTGTTTGGTCCGCTTTTTGTAAATAGGCAAAAAGGGGGTTGTTTTGCTCTGGTAAATATCTCACTGCACATTAACTTGAGAATTTAATTTTTCCTACTCCTTGAAATTTTCTAATCATTAGGTCATTTGCATCTTCAACATATTTGAGGCATCCATCTCCATATTTAAAACAAGTTATGATCAATTAGAAATCTTTTTCTTATAAAATTCCACCAAGCTACTAGGGGTTGTACCACAAAAATTTCCCAAACATGGATAACAAAAGTTTGGTGTTCATTTTTAGTGTGTGAAATAATTTTCTTCACTTACATTTATAATAGTTTTCAATTTTTTGCGTACATAAACTCTAAAATTTTCTTTTTGTTGTGATCTATTTGTCATATCTTTTTGTTTACGAAAAAAATGGGAGAGTGAAAACTAAAGTTTGGATTTGAAAAAAAATTGAACATCCAAAATGGAATTGCACAAATGATGAGAGAGATAATTCCAAAAATTATCTGTGATTTTTAACGATTGTAAACTCTTTTATTTTTTATATATTAGGTTTTGCAATCATCGAAAAAGGGGGGCGAGCAATTTTTAACTGAGTGTTAACTCCAAAACCATAAGTCATTTAAAAAAAAAGTAATGCCGTTACACATCATTAATTCATCACAACATTTACGTTGATCTATGGTTGTCTGGTCAATTTTTTGTAAATGAGAAAAAAGTGGGTTGTTTGCCTCTAGTAAATATCCCACTGTAAGTTAACTTGAGAATTTAATTTTTCCTACTCCTTGAAATTTTTGAATCATTAGGTCATTTTCATCTTCAACATGTTTTAGGAATGCATATCTATATTTAAAACATGTTAGAATGAATTAGAAATCTCTTTCTTATAAAATTCCCCCAAGTTATTTGGGGTTGTACTAGTGGAATTTTCCAAACTTGAATAAGAAAACTTTGGTGTTCATTTTTAGTGCGTGAAATAATTTTCTTCACTTACATTTATTATTGTTTTCAATTTTTTGTATACATAAACTATTAAATTTTCTTTTGGTTGTGATCTTTTTGCCTTATCTTTTTGTTTACGAGAAAAATGGGGGAGTGAAAACTTAAGTTCGGATTTGAAAAAAAATAGAATATCCAAAATGGAAATGCACAAACGCCGAGAGATATAATTCCAAAAAGTATCTGTGATTTTTAAGGATTGTAAAATCTTTTAGTTTTTTATATATTAGGTTTTGAAATCATCAGAACAGGTGGGGCAAGGCATTTTTAAGTGAGTGTTGACTCCCAAACCATAAGTCCTTTCTAAAAAAACATTATAGCCATTACACATCATCAATCGATCAAAACATTTACAATGATCTATAATTGTTTTGTCCGCTTTTTGTAAATAGGCGAAAAGCGGGTTGTTTGGCTCTGGTAAATATCCCACCGCACATTAACTTGAGACTTTAACTTTTCCTACTCGAAATTTTTGGATCATTAGGTCATTTGCATCTTCAACATGTTTCAGGCATGCATATCCATATTTAAAACATGTTAGGATCAATTACAAATCTCTTTCTTATTTTTCCACCAAGCTATTAGGGTTGTACTAGTAGAATTCCCCAAACATGGATAACCAAACTTTGGTTTTCATTTTTAGTGTGTGAAATAATTTTCTACACTTATATTTATTATAGTTTTCAATTTTTTGCATATATAAACTCTAAAATTTTCATTTCGTTGTGATCTATTTGCCTTATCTTTTTTTTAAGAGAAAAATGGGAAAGTAAAAACTCAAGTTTAGATTTGAAAAAAAATTGAACATCCAAAATGGAAAAGCACAAAAGCTGAGAGATACTTCCAAAAAGTATTTGTGACTTTTAAGGATTTTAAACTCTTTTAGTTTATTTTATATTAGGTTTTGCAGTCATTGGACAAGGGAGGGTGTGGCATTTTTAACTGAGTGTTGTCTCCCAAATCATAAGTCATTTATTACAAAAATTATAGCCGTTCACACCATTAATCGATCAAAAAATTAATGATGATATATGATTGTTAGGTCCGCTTTTTGTAAATAGGCATAACGTTGGTTGTTTGGCTCTGGTAAATAACCCACCGCACGTTAACCTGAGAATTTAATTTTTCCTACTGCTTGAAATTTTTGGATCATTAGGTCATTTGCATCTTCAACATGTTTCTAGGATGCATATCCATATATAAAACATGTTATGATCAATTAGAAATCTCTTTCTTATAAAACTCCACCAAGCTATTCGGGGTTGTACTAGTCAAATTTCCCAAACATGGATCACAAAACATTGCGGTCATTTTTAGTGCGCAAAATAATTTTCTTCACTTAGATTTATTATAGTTTTCAATTGTTTGCATACATCAACTATAAAATTTTCATTTTGTTGTGATCTATTTGCCTTATCTTTTTGTTTACGAGAAAAATGGGAAAGTGAAAACTCATGTTTGGATTTTAAAAAAAATTGAACATCCGAAATGGAAATGCACAAATGTTGAGGGAGATCATTCCAAAAAGTATCTTTGATTTTTAAGGATTGTAAACTCTTTTATTTTTTTATATATTGGGTTTTGTAATCATCGGAAAAGGGGGGGGGGGAATCATTTCTAACAAAAATTATAGCCGTTACACATCATTAATCGATCAAACCATTTACGATGATCTATGATTGTTAGGTCCACTTTTTGTAAAGAGGCAACAAGTGGGTTGTTTGGCTCTGGTAAATATCCCACCGCACGTTAACTTGAGAATTTAATTTTTCCTACTTCTTGAAAGTTTTGGATCATTTGGTCATTTTCACCTTCAACATATTTCAGGCATGGATATCCATATTTAAAACATGTTAGGATCAATTAGAAATCTCTTTCTTATAAAATTCCATGAAGATATTAGGGGTTGTACTTGTGGAATTTCCCAAACATGCATAACAAAACTTTGGTATTCATTTTTAGTGCGTGAAATAATTTTCTTCACTTACATTATATTTTTATATTTTTTGCATATATAAACTCTAATTTTTTCATTTTTTTGTGATTTATTTGCCTTATCTTTTTGTTTACGAGAAAAATGGGAGAGGGAAAACTCAAGTTTTGATTTGAAAACAAATTGAACATCCAAAATGGAATTGCACAAATGATGAGACAGATAATTCCAAAAAGTATCTGTGATTTTTAAGGATTGTAGACTCTTTTAGTTTTTTATATATTAGGTTTTGCAATCATCAGAAAAGTGGGGCCGAGGCATTTTTACAGAGTGTTGACTCCCAAACCATAAGTCATTTCTAACAAAAATCATAGTCGTTACACATCATTTCTCGATCAAAACATTTACGATGATATATGATTTTTAGGTCCGCTTTTAGTAAATTGGCAAAAAGTGGGTTGTTTGGGTCTGGTAAATATCCCATCACACATTTACTAGAGAATTTAATTTTTCCTACTCGAAATTTTTTTATCATTAGGTCATTTGTATCTTCAACATTTTTCAGGCATGCATATGTTACAATGTGGGGCCCACCATGGTGCTCGAGCTGTGGGACCCACCATGAGGACGTAGGTCATCACGAAGAATCCTAGAGGACTTGGAACACCAAGAAGAGTCCTCTCCCAAAGCTAGCTTGAGTAAAGGAATCATGAAGCACAAGCTGAGTTGATTTAGAAGACTTGAAGATCAAATGGGGCCTAGAAGATCGTACGAGCTGGCATAATTATCAAGGTGTGATGGAGAATCACGAGGGGCCCACTAGGATAAGCCCATGAGCTAGCTTATCCCTTATATACACGTGGATAATATAGAACTCCTAGTTTTACTCCAATTAGTCTTCTAGAAGTTCTACTTTGGATAGACTTACTTATATTGAAGAGTTAGAGTTAGAACGAATTAGGATTGAATTAAAACTTGTATGAGGAGGACTCTACCTCCTCCTCTCCTATAAATAGAGAGGATGTAATTCGGAATTAATCAAGCAACACATTCAATCCCGAGTTTGTTCTCTCTCTCCCTCTCCTTGTTTGGCGCAGCTCATCCTTTCCCTTTTAATTTTTTTTGCTCTACCTGAGAGCTTTTCTCCCCTTTTCTCTCTTTTTATTTCTTCTTTATTTTGCTCATGATTCCTGAAAAGAGGTCCTAAATTCAACATGGTATCAGAGATACATATTTAGGATCGTTCGAGAAAGGAATGCTCTAGAGAAATGATGATCAACACCACTCAAAGAATGCTCTTGTATGAAGGAAGAACACTAACCAAGAGATAAGTGTTAAAAAAAAAAAATTGTATGCTAGTGGTTCTTGTTTTTAGATGATGATTCAAGAATTAATATGTGAATTCTTTCATCTTATTATGTTATGAATATGCATGCCCCTCTATCTAGAAGGAGCTATGAAAACAGTTTTATCAGTTTGGAAATTCTGTTTGCTGAGACCAGTCCATACTCAGATTATTGATTTTTTTCGTGGGATAAGATTTCCCTTATAATAGAAGATTTCTATTGAGCCTCTTATGAGTGGTTTTCTGGAAAAAAAATTATTTAGCATTGATGCTATATTTACATATACCGAGTTGATTTAAGAAGTGCTACTTGGTGATATTATTTGCAGATTTTTTTGAAGAAGAGCCCATCATGGCTGATGAGAATATGAATATCAAAGGTGATATACTGAAAATCACCACCATACCCTTACATGGGTATCAAATTTTATTAGTTGGTCCACCTCGGTTAGGAGCTTTCTCATAACCAAAGACCTACTTGGTCACCTCACTACCCGAGGACCACCTATTGATGAAGATGATGTTTTTTATATGAAATGGCTGAAGAATGATACTTTGGTAATTGGTTGGCTGATAAATAGTGGAACCACATGTATCTAGTAAATTTATTCATCCTGACACTGCTAAACATATTTGGGAGACATTTACTAAACTATATTCAAGCCCTGATACACTGCATAGACCCTATAGTGCTGGCAGAACAGATGATATTAAATGTACTCATTGTAAATTTTGGGGCCACACTATAGACCAGTGCCATTATAGGGTAAGCACTTACTGTGGTAGATATGGCCACTATAAAGAAATATTCTACAAGGCTAATGACAAATTAGAATCAAATAGGGCTAATCAAGCCCTCATTAGTAATGTGCAAGCAAACCATCCCTCAACACCAGCTGCATAGAAAATTATTACTGATGAAGAATACGAATTATTTTAGAAAATAAAGACCATGCTAGGGTCTTCTCCTAGCCCCTCTGCCACTACTGTTGCCACTACTGCTTGAGGTATGCTATCAGCCTCCTCTTCATCTTGGAAAATTGATTCAGGAGCCTCCGAGCATCTTACAGGTAACGGTTCCAGTTCTGTCACCCCATCACTTCTTTTTGTTCCTTCCTTTCCTTTAAACTTGCTCTCAGTGACTCAGCTTACAAAATATTTTAATTGCTCGGTTACCTTCACACCTACTTCATGTGTTTTTCAGGATCCTATAACGAAGCAGGTGATTGGAGGAGGCCATGAACAATGGGGGATCAACTACTTGGATGTGCCAAAGGTCAATATGGTGTCTACTACTAAGAATGAGACACGATTATGGCACAATCAGTTGGGACATCATTCCATACAATCTCTTCATCATATGTTTCCATCTCTTAAGATAAGGTCAGAATTCAGTTGTGAGGTATGCTAGTTAAGTAAACATCAAAGGAGTACATACTCTCCTCGTCCAGAAAGTCAAAAGTAACATTCGTTTTTCATTGATTCATACTAATGTTTGGGGGCCTTTGAGTGTCTCTAATATTTCTCAAGCCAAAAATTTTATCACTTTTATTGATGATTTCACTTGCACAACTTGGTTGTTTATTTTTAAGGAGCGTTCTCAGATACCATCTATTTTTAAATCTTTTTATGCAATGGTACTCACATAATTTGGTCAGAAGATAAAAATCCTCTGGTCTGATAATGCCAAAGAGTATATTTAAAAAGATCATGATTCCTTTTGTCAAGAGAATGGCATTATCCATCAGACATCATGTGCCTACACTCCTCACAAAATGGTGTAGCAAAACAAAAAAATGGTCATATTCTTGAGGTAGCGCAAGGTCATTATATGCCATGAAAGCTCCATATTTTTATTGGCCCCATGCTGTCCTTACAACGTGTTTTCTTATAAATCGTCAACCATATACTGTTCTTGGGAATAAATCCCCCTACTCTAAACTTTTACCACATGATGATCCATTTGCATTACCATTGAAAGTCCTCTAATGTCATTGTTTTGTTCATAATACTTGACCTAGACACAGCAAAGTTGAACCTAAATCTATAAAGTGTATCTTTTTGGGATACTCTCGAACACAAAAGGGTTATGTTTGTTATAGTCCCTCTTTGCAACGTTTATTTTTGTCCAGGGATGTAACATTCTTTGAAGACTCCTCATATTATTCTGATAGCACTCCACCTGGTATGTCATAAGTACCAAGTTCTCCTAGACCAGTTGTGCCTCGTGATTCAAAGATTGTTCAGCCCCTAGAGACAGTGGTCGATACCACACATGCTGAGTTATCGGATCCACCAGAGGTAAGTCCTTCATCACCACTCATTTTTGGTCCTGAATTTGATACTCGTCCTATTGCTATAAGAAAAGAACCTCGTTCATGCACTCAACCTTCTACTTCTCATCCTATCTCCAATTTTGTGTCTCATCATCGCCTCTCACCTCTATGTTGTTAGCTTCTTTCTTCTATTTCCTCCATATCTGTTCCACAGTCATATCAAGAGACTCTACAACATGCAGGGTGGAAGGCAGCAATGGATGAAGAGATGAAGGCCCTTAATGATAATCACACATGGTCTCTGGTTCTACTACCTACAGATAAAAAACCCGTTGGTTGCAAGTGGGTTTATACAGTAAAACATAATCTGGATCGGACCATTGCATGACTGAAGGCTCGACTGGTTGCAAAAGGTTACACTCAATGGTATGGCATTGATTATGATGAGACATTCTCTCCAGTGGCAAAAATGACCTTGGTATGTAAACTATTATCCTTGGCAACTAATTCTTCTTGGCTCATATGTCAACTGGATGTTAAAAATGCATTTCTCAATGGTGATATCAAAGAAGAGATTTATATGCAACAACTACTTGGATATGTGGTTGAGGGGGAGTCCGTATGTCACCTTAAAAAATTTCTATATGGGCTAAAGCAATCCCCATGGGCATTGTTTGAGAAATTTAGTCAAGCCATCATACTGGCAGGTTTTTGCATATGCTTTGCAGACCACTCAGTCTTTATTGATTACACAGCAAGAGGTAAGTTAATTCTAGCCATTTATGTTAATGATATTATTTTAATTGGGAGTGATTCTGAGGGCATTCAAAAAATAAAAGAAAGATTATGTGCTGAACTCTAGACGAAGGATCTTGGATTACTGAAATATTTTTTGGGGATTGAGGTCTTACAATCCAGACATGGGATTATTCTATCCCAAAGAAAATACTTGATCTACTAGAAGAAACAGGTATGATGGGATGCAAACCGGTAGACACTCCAATGGATGCAAATACAAAATTATGTGGAGGCACTAGAGGAGATGTTGACATTGGCAAATATCAAAGGTTAGTGGGATGACTTATTTACCTATGTGTAACGAGGCCAGACATTTCATATGCAGTAAGTGTGGTAAGTCAGTACATGCACAAGCCACAACTTAGTCATTGGCAAGCACTTGAGAGGATACTATGTTATCTGAAAGGGGCTCCTGGAAGGGGGCTCCTCTATTAAAAACATGATAACTTCAACATTGAGGGATTCGGATGCCGACTAGGCTGGATCCCAAAATGATAAAAAATCTACTTTTGGTATTTCCACTATGGTTGAGGGAAATCTAGTGACATGGAAAAGAAAAAACCAAAATGTAGTAGCACGATCAAGTGTAGAAGCAGAATACAGAGCCATGGCACACATTGTAAGTGAACTTTTATGGATAAGGTCCCTTCTCACTGAATTGGGATTTTATAAAGAAGCTCCAACGGACCTATACTGTGATAACCTAGCAGCAATACATATTGCATTGAACCCAGTCTTCCATGAGAGGACAAAGCACACTGAGGTCGATTGCCACTTTATACGAGAAAAATTCCAAGCCGGTCTCTTATCCCTGAAGCACATCTCATCACAAAATCAAGTTGCAAACATCCTTACCAAACCAGTCACTCACAAGATTATGTCTACCATAGGCAGCAAGCAAGGTGTTTATGTCGTCTTCTTACCCCCAGCTTGAGGGGGAGTGTTACAATGTGGGGCCCACCATGGTGCTCGAACTGGTGGGACCCACCATGAGGACGTAGGTCATCAAGAAGAATCCTAGAGGACTTGGGACACCAAGAAGAGTCCTCTCCCAAAGCAAGCTCGAGTAAAGGAATCAAGAAGCACAAGCTGAGTTGATTTAAAAGACTTGAAGATCAAGTGGGGCCCACAAGATCTCACGAGCTAACACAATTATCAAGGTACACCGGAGAATCATGAGGGGCCCACTAGGATAAGGTCATGAGCTATCTTATCCCTTATATTCACGGGGATAATATAGAACTCCTAGTTCTACTCCAATTAGTCTTCAAGGAATTCTAGTTTGAGTAGACTTACTTATATTGAGAGTTACTTATATTGAAGAGTTAGAGTTAGAATGTAATTAGGATTGAATGACAACTTGTATGAGGACTCTACCTCCTTCTCTCCTATAAATAGAGAGGTTATAATTCGGAATTAATCAAGCAACACATTCAATCCCGAGTTTGTTTTCTCTCTCCCTCTCCTTGCTTGGCTCAGATCATCCTTTCCCTTTTAATTTTTTCTGCTCTACATGAGAGCTTTACTCCTATTTTTTCTCTTTTTCTTTGTTCCTTATTTTGCTCATGATTATGGAAAAAGGGTCCTAAATTCATAAAATTAGAAATATTTTTCTTATAAAATTCCACCAAGCTAATAAGGGTTGTACTAGTGGAATTTTCCAAACATGGATAACAAAACTTTGGTGTTCATTTTTAGTGCGTGAAATAATTTTCTTTACTTACATTTATTGTAGTTTTCAATTTTTTACATACATAAACTCTAAAATTTTCATTTTGTTGTGATCTAGTTGCCTTATCTTTTTGTATATGCGAAAAATGGGAGAATGAAAACTCAAGTTTGGATTTCCAAAAAGTATCTATGATTTTTAAGGATTGTAAACACTTTTAGTTTTTTATATATTAGGTTTTGCAGTCAACGGACAAGGGGGGGCGAGGCATTTTTAACTGAGTGTTGACTCCCAAACCATAAGTCATTTTTAACAAAAATTATAGCCGTTACACATCATTATTCGATCAAACCATTTACGACAATCTATGATTGTTAGGTCCGCGTTTTGTAAATAGGCAAAAAGTGGGTTATTTGGCTCTGGTAAATAACCTCCGTAGGTTAACTTGAGAATTTAATTTTTCCAACTCCTTAAAATTTTTGGATCATTAAGTCATTTGCATCTTCAACATGTTTCAGGTATGTATATCCATATTTAAAACATGTTAGGATCAATTAGAAATCTCTTTCTTATAAAACTCCACCAAGCTATTAGGGGTTGTACTAATGGAATTTCCCAAACATGGATAACAAAACTTTGGTGTCCATTTTTAGTGCATAAAATAATTTTCTTCACTTACAATTATTATAGTTTTCAATTTTTTGCATACATAAACTTTAAAATTTTCATTTTTTGGTGATCTATTTTCATTATCTTTTTGTTTACGAGAAAAATGGGAGAGTGAAAACTAAAGTTTGGATTTGAAAAAAAATTGAACATCAAAAATAGAAATGCACAAATGCTGAGAGTGATAATTCCAACAAGTTTCTGTGATTTTTAGGGATTGGAAACTTTTTTAGTTTTTTATATATTAGGTTTTGCTGTCATCGGAAAAGGGGAGGCATGACCTTTTTAACTGAATGTTGACTCCCAAACCATAAGTCATTTCTAAAAAAAATTATAGCCGTTACACATCATTAATCGATCAAACATTTTCAATGATCTATAATTGTTTAGTACACTTTTTATAACTAGGCAAAAAGTGGGTTGTTTAGCTCTGGTATATCTCACCCCCTGTTAACTTGAGAATTTAATTTTTCCTACTCCTTGAAATTTTAGTATCATTAGGTCATTTCCATCTTCAACATGTTTGAGGCATGCATATCCATATTTAAAACATGTTAGGATCAATTAGAAATCTCTTTCTTATAAAATTCCACCAAGCTATTAGGGGTTGTACTAGTGGAATTTCCCAAACATGGATAACAAAACTTTGGTGTTTCATTTTTAGTGCTGGATAAAAAATTTATTCTCTTATATTTATTATAGTTTTCAATATTTTGCATACATAAAATCAAAAATTTTCATTTTGTTGTGATCTATTTGCCCTATCTTTTTGTTTATGAAAAAAATGGGAGACTTAAAACTCAAGTTTGGATTTGAAAAAAAATTAAACATCCAAAATGGAAATGCACAAATGATGACAGAGATAACTCCAAAAGGTATCTGCAGTTTTTAAGGATTTAAAACTCTTTTAGTTTTTTATACATAAGGTTTTGCAATCATCAGAAAAGGGGGGGTGAGGCATTTTTAATTGAATGTTGACTCCCAAACCAAAAGTCATTTCTAACAAAAATTCTAGCCATTACACATCATTAATCGATCAAAAACTTTATGATGATCTATGATGTTTAGGTCCGCTTTTTGTAAAAAGGCAAAATGTGGGTTGTTTGGCTCATGTAAATAACCCACCGCTCGTTAACTTGAGAATTTAGTTTTTCCTTTTCCTTGAAATTTTAGGATCATTAGGTCATTTGCATCTTCAAAATGTTTCAGGCATGCATATCCATATTTAAAACATTTTAGGATCAATTAGAAATCTCTTTCTTATAAAACTCCAAGATTTTAGGGGTTGTACTAGTGGAATTTCCCAAACATGGATAACAAAACTTTAGTCTTCATTTTTAGTGTGTGAAATAATTTTCTTCACTTACATTTATTATTTTTTTCAATTTTTTGCACACATAAACTCTAAGATTTTCTTTTTGTTGAGATCTATTTGCCTTATCTTTTTGTTTACGAGAAAAATTAGAGAGTGAAAACTCAAGTTTGGTTTTGAAAAAATATTGTACATCCAAAATGGAAATGCACAAATACTGAGAGAGATAATTCCAAAAAGTATATGTGATTTTTAGGGATTGTAAATATTTTAAGTTTTTTATTTATTAGGTTTTGTTGTCATCAGAAAGCGGGGGGGGGGGGTGTCATTTTTAACTCAGTGTTGACTCCCAAACAATAAGTCATTTCTTACAAAAATTATAGCCGTTACACATCATTAATCGATCAAACATTTACGATGATCTATAATTGTTTAGTACACTTTTTGTAACTAGGCCAAAATGAGTTGTTTGGCTCTGGTAAATATCGCACCGCACGTTAACTTGAGAATTAAACTTTTCCTATTCCTTGAAATTTTTCGATCATTAGGTCATTTGCATCTTCAACATGTTTCAGGCATGCATATCCATATTTAAAACATCTTAGGATCAATTAGAAATCTCTTTCTTATAAAATTCCACCAAGCTATTAGGGGTTGTACTAGTGGAATTTCCCAAACATGGATAACAATGTGTTCATTTTTTGTGCGTGAAATAATTTTCTTCACTTATATTTATTTTAGTTTTCATTATTTTGCATATATAAACTCTAAAATTTTCATTTTTTTGTGATCTATTTGCCTCATCTTTTTGTTTAAAAAAAATGAGAGATTGGAAACTCAAGTTTGGATTTGAAAAAAATTGAACAACCAAAATGGAAATGCACAAATGCTGAGAGAGATAGTTCCAAAATGTATATGTGGTTTTTAAGGATTGTAAACTCTTTTAGTTTTTTTATATATATTAGGTTTTGCAGTCATTGGATAAGGGGAGAGGGGGGGGGGGGGGGGGGGGGGGGGGGGGGGGTGAGGCATTTTTAACTGAGTGTTGACTCCCAAAAAGTTGGTTGTTTCACTCTGGTAAATAACCCAACGCACGTTAACTTGAGAATTTAATTTTTCTTTATCCTTGAAATTTTTGGATAATTAGGTCATTTTCATCTTCAACATGTTTCAGGCATGCATATACATATTTAAAACAAGTTAGGATCAATTAGAAATCTCTTTCTTATAAAACTCCACCAATCTATTAGGGGTTGTACTAGTGGAATTTCCAAAACATGGATAACAAAATTTTGGTGTTCATTTTTAGTGCGTGAAATAATTTTCTTCACTTTCATTTATTATAGTTTTCAATTTTTTGCACACATAAACTCTAAAATTTTCATTTTGTTGTGATCTTTTTTCATTATCTTTTTGTTGATGAGAAAAATGGGAGAGTGAAAACACAAGTTTGGATTTGAAAAAAAATTGCACATAAAAAAGGGAAATGCACAAATGCTGAAAGAGATAATTCCAAAATGTATCATTGACATTTAAGGTTTTTTGAGTTTTTTATACATTTGGTTTTGCTGTCATTGGAAAAGAGGGGGGAGGGGAGTCATTTTAACTGAGTGTTGACTCCCAAACCATAAGTCATTTCTAACAAAAATTATAGCCGCTACACATCATTAATCGATCAAACATTTACGATGATCTATTATTGTTTAGTACACTTTTTGTAACTAGGCAAAAAGTGTGTTGTTTGGCTTTGGTAAATATCTCACCACCCGTTAACTTGAGAATATAATTTTTTCTACTCGAAATTATTGGATCATTAGGTCATTTGCATCTTCAACTTGTTTGAGGCATGCATATCCATATTTAAAACATGTTAGGATCAGCTAGAAATCTCTTTCTTATAAAATTTCACCAAGCTATTAGGGGTTGTACTAGTGGCTTTTCCCAAACATGGATAACAAAACTTTGGTGTGCATTTTTAGTGCATCAAATAATTTTCTTCATTTATATTTATTATAGATTATAACTTTTTGCACACATAAACTCTAAAATTTTTATTTTGTAGTGATTTTTTTGCCTTATCATTTTGTTTACGAGAAAAATGGGAGACTGAAAACTCAAGTTTGGATTTGAAAAAAAATTGAACATCCAAAATAGAAATGCAAAAATGTTGAGATAGATAATTCCAAAAAGTATCTGTGATTTTTAAGGATTGTAAACTCTTTTAGTTTTTTATATATTAGGTTTTGCAATCATCGGAAAGGGGGGCGAGGCATTTTTTACCGAGTGTTGACTCCCAAACCAAAAGTCATTTCTAACAAAAATTATAGCCGTTAAGGATCATTAACCGATTAAAACATTTAAGATGATCTATGATTGTTCGGTCTAGTTTTTTTAAATATGCAAAAAGTGGGATGTTTGCCTCTGGTAAATAACCCACCACACGTTAACTTGAGAATTTAAGTTTTCCTACTCCTTGAAATTTTTGGATCATTAGGTCATTTGAATCTTCAACATGTTTCAGGCATGCATATCCATATTTAAAACATGTTAGGATCAATTAGAAATTTCTTTCTTATAAAACTCCACCAAGCTATTAGAGGTTGTACTAGTGGAATTTCCCAAACATGGATAACAAAACTTTGGTGTTCATTCTTAGTGCGTGAACATTTTTCTTCACTTACATTTATTGTAGTTTTCAATGTTTTTGCATACATAAACTCTAAAATTTTCATTTTGTATCTATTTGCCTTATGTTTTTGTTAAGGAGAAAAATGGGAGAGTGAAAACTCAAGTTTGGAATTGAAAACAAAATTGAACAAACAAAATGGAAATGCACAAATGCTAAGAGAGATAATTCCAAACAGTATATGTGATTTTTAAGGATGTAAACTTTTTTTAGTTTTTTATATATTAGGTTTTGTAGTCATCGGAAAAGGGGGGGCGAGACTTTTTTAACGGAGTGTTGACTCCCATAACATAAGTCATTTCTAATAATAATTAAGGCCTTTACACATCACTAAAAGATCAAAACATTTACTATGATCTATGATTGTTTGGTCCGCTTTTTGTAAATAGGCAAAACATGGGTTGTTTGGCTCTGATAAATATCTCACCGCACGTTAACTTGAGAATTTAATTTTTCCTTCTCCATGAAATTTTTCTACCATTAGGTCATTTGAATCTTTAACATATTTGAGGCATGCATCTCCATATTTATAACAGGTTAGGTTCAATTATAAATCTCTTTGTTTAAAATTCCACCAAGCTATTAGGGGTTGTACCACAGGAATTTCCCAAACATGGATAACAAAAGTTTGGTGTTCATTTTTAGTGTGTGAAATAATTATATTCACTTACATTTATTATAGTTTTCAATTTTTTTCACACATATACTCTATAATTTTCATTTTGTTGTAATCTATTTGCCTTATCATTTTGTTTACGAGAAAATTGGTAGAGTGAAAACTCAAGTTTGGATTTGAAAAAAAAATGAACATCCAAAATGGAAATGCACAAATGTTGGCAGAGATAATTCCAAAAAGTATCTGTGATTTTTAATGATTGTAAACTTTTTTATTTTTTTTTATTTTAGGTTTTTTAGAGATTGGAAAAGAAGGGGAGGAGTGGGGGGGCGTCGGTGTGAGACATTTTTAACTGAGTATTGACTCCCAAACCATAAGTAATTTCTAACAACAATTATAACCGTTACACATCATTAATCGATCAAACATTTACGATGATCTATAATTGTTTAGTATATTTTTTCTAACTAGGCAAAAAGTGGGTTGTTTGGCTCTAGTAAATATCTCACCTCACGTTAACTTGAGAATTTCATTTTTCCTACTCCTTGAAATATTTGGATCATTAGGTTATTTGCATCTTCAACATGTTTGAGGCATGCACATCCATATTTAAAACATGTTATGATCAATTAGAAATCTCTTTCTTATAAAATTCCACCAAGCTATTAGGGGTTGTACTAGTGGAATTTCCCAAATACGGATAACAAAACTTTGGTGTTCATTTTTAGTGTGTGAAATAATTTTCTTCACTTATATTTATTATGGTTTTAAATTTTTTGCTTTCATAAACCCTAAAATTTTCATTTTTTTCTGATCTATTAGCCTTATTTTTTTTTTTACGAAAAAAATTGGAGAGTGAAAACTCTTTTTTGGATTTGAAACAAAAATTTGAACATCCAAAATGGAAATGCACAAATGCTGAGAGAGATAATTCCAAAAGGTATCTGTGATTTTTAAGGATTTTAAACTCTTTTATTTTTTAATATATTAGGTTTTGCAGTTATTGGAAAAGGGATGCGAGGCATTTTTAACTAAGTGTTGACTCCCAAACCAAAAGTCATTTCTAACAAAAATTGTAGCCGTTACACTTCATTCATCTATCAAAACATTTTTGATGTTCTATGATTGTTAGGTCCACTTTTTGTACAAAAGAAAATAGTGGGTTGTTTGCCTCTGGTAAATAACCCACCGCACGTTAACTTGAGAATATAATTTTTCCAACTCCATGAAATTTTTGGATCATTAGGTCATTTGCATCTTCAACATGTTTCAGGCATGCATATCCACATTCAAAACATGTTAGGATCAATTATAAATCTCTTTCTTATAAAACTCCACCAAGTTATTAGGGGTTGTACTAGTGGAATTTCCCAAACCTGTATAACGAAACTTTGGTGTTGATTTTTAATGCGTGAAATAATTTTCTTCACTTACATTTATTATAGTTTTCAATTTTTTGCATACATAAACTGTAAAACTTTCATTTTGTTGTGATCTATTTGCCTTATCTTTTTGTTTACAAGAGAAATAGGAGAGTGAAAACTCAAGTTTGGATTTGAAAAAAAATATAACATCCAAAATTTTCATTTTGTTGCTATCTATTTGCCTTAACTTTTTTTTAGAAAAAAATGGGTGAGTGAAAACTCAAGTTTGGATTTATAAATATTTGAACATCCAAAATGGAAATGCTGAAATTCTAAGAGAGATAATTCCTAAGAGTATCTATGATTTTGAAGGATTGTAAACTTTTTTAGTTTTTATATATTAAGTTTCGTAGTCATCGGAAAAGGGGGGGAGAGGCTTTTTTAACTGAGTGTTGAATCCCATAACATCAATCATTTCTAACAAAAATTATAGCCATTACACGTCATTAATCGATGAAAACATTTACAATGATCTCTGATTGTTTGGTCTGCTTTTTGTAAATAGACAAAAAGTGGGTTGTTTGGCTCTTGTGTGAGACATTTTTAATTGAGTGTTGACTCCCAAACCATAAGTCATTTCTAACAACAATTATAGCTGTTACACATCATTAATCGATCAAACATTTACCATGATCTATAATTCTTTAGTATGTTTTTTGTAACTAGGCAAAAAGTGGGTTGTTTGGCTCTGGTAAATATCTTACCGCACGTTAACTTGAGAATTTCATTTTTCCTACTCCTTGAAAACTCAAGTTTGGATTTGAAAAAAAATATAACATCCAAAATTTTCATTTTGTTGCTATCTATTTGCCTTATCTTTTTTTTAGGAGAAAAATGGGAGAGTGAAAATCATGTTTGGATTTGTAAAAAATTTGAACATCCAAAATGGAAATGAAGATTGTAACTTTTTTAGTTTTTATATATTTTGTAGTCTTCGGGGGGCGGCGGGGCGAGGCTTTTTTAACTGAATGTTGACTCCCATAACATAAGTCATTTCTAACAAAAATTATAGCCATTACACATCATTAATTGATCAAAACAATTACAATGATCTATGATTGTTTGGTCCGCTTTTTGTAAATAGGCAAAAAGTGGGTTGTTTGGCTCTAGTAAATATCTCACAGCACGTTAACTTAAGAAAATAATTTTTCCTACTCCTTGAAATTTTTGGATCATTAGGTCATTTGAATCTTCAACATGTTGGAGGCATGCAGATCCATATTTAAAACATGTTAGGATCAATTAGAAATCTCTTTCTTATAAAAATCCACCAAGCTATTAGGGGTTGTACTAGTGGAATTTCCCAAACATGGATAACAATACTTTGGTGTTCATTTTTAGTGTGTGAAATAATTTTCTTCACTGACATTTGTTATAGTTTTCAATTGTTTGCATATATAAGCTCTAAAATTTTGATTTTGTTGTGATTTATTTGCCTTATCTTTTTGATTAAGAGAAAAATGGGAGAGAGAAAACTGAAGTTTGGATTTGAAAAAAAATTGAACATCCAAAAGGGAAATGCACAAATGCTGAGAGAGATAATTCCCAAAAGTATCCATGATTTTTAAGGATTTTTTAAGTCTTTTAGTATTTTGTTATATTAGGTTTTGCAATCAGCGGAAAAGGGGGGCAAGACATTTTTAACTGAGTGTAGACTCCCAAACCATAAGTCATTTCTAACAAAAATTATAGCTGTTACACATCACTAATTGATAAAAAATTTAAGATGATCTATGATTGTTAGGTCTGCTTTTTGTAAATAGACAAAAAGTGGGTTGTTTGGCTCAGGTAATATCCCACCGCACGTTAACTTGGTAATTTAATTTTTTCTACTCGAAATTTTATGATCATACGGTCATTTACATCTTCAACATGTTTCAGGCATGCATATCCACATTTAAAACTTATTAGAATCAATTAGAAATCTCTTTCTTATAAATTTCCACCAAGCTATTAGGGGTTGTACGATTGGAATTTCCCAAGTATGGATAAAAAAACTTTGGTGTTCATTTTTAGTGATGAAATAATTTTCTTCACTTATATTTATTATAGTTTTCAATTTTTTGCATACATAAACTCTAAAATTTTCATTTTTTTCTGATCTATTTGCCTTAAGTTTTTGTTTACGAGAAAAATGGGAGAGGGAAAACTGAAGTTTGGATTTGAAAAAAAAAAGGAACATCCAAGATGGAAATGCACAAATGCTGAGAGAGATAATTCAAAAAAGTTTCTGAGATTTTTAAGGATTGTAAATAGTTTTAGTTTTTTATATATAAGGTTTTGCAGTCATCGGAAAAGGGGAGGTGAGACATTTTTAACTGAGTGTTGACTCCCAAACCATAAGTCAATTCGAACAAAAATTATAGCCGTTACACATCATTAATTGATCAAAACATTTACGATGATCTATGATTGTTAGGTCCGATTTTTGTAAATAGGAAAAAGTGGGTTGTTTGGCTCCGGTAAATATCCCATCGCTCGTTAACTTGAGAATTTAATTTTTCCTACTCCTTTAAATTTATGGATCATTAGGTCATTAGCATCTTGTACATGTTCCAAGCATGCATGTCATATTTAAAACATGTTAAGATCAATTAGAAATCTCTTTATTACAAAATTCCACCAAGCTATTAGGGCAAGTGGAATTTTCCAAACATGGATCACAAAACTTTGGTGTTTATTATTAGTGCGTGAAATAATTTTCTTCTCTTACATTTATTATAGTTTTCAATTTTTTTCATACATATACTCTAAAATTTTTATTTCGTTGTGATCTTTTTGCCTTATCTTTTTGTTTATGAGAAAATGGGAGAGTGAAAATTCATGTTTGGATTTGAAAAAAATTGAACAAACAAAATGGAAATGCAAAAATGTTGAGAGAGATAATTCCAAAAATTATATGTGATTTTAAAGGATAGTAAATTTTTTTAGTTTTTTATATATTTAGTTTTTTAGTCATCGGAAAAGGGGGGGCGAGGCTTTTTTAACAATGTGTTGACTCCCATAAAATAAGTCATTTCTAACAAAAATTATAGCCTTTACACATCACTAATCAATCAAAACATTTACTATGATCTATGATTGTTTGGTCTACTTTTTGTAAATAGGCAAAATGTGAGTTGTTTGATTCTGGTAAATATCTCATCGCACATTAACTTGAGAATTTTATTTTTCCTACTCCTTGAAATTTTTTGATCATTAGGTCATTTGCATCTTCAACATATTTCAGGCATGCATCTCCATATTTAAAACATGTTAGGATCAATTAGAAATCTCTTTCTTATAAAATTCCACCAAGCTATTAGGGGTTATACCTCAGGAATTTCCCAAACAAGGATAACAAATGTTTGGTGTTCATTTTTAGTGCGTGAAATAATTTTCTTCACTCACATTTATCATAGTTTTCAACTTTTTGGACACATAAATTCTAAAATTTTCATTTTGTTGTGAGCTATTTGACTTATCTTTTTGTTTACGAGAAAAACGGGTGAGGGAAAACTCAAGTTTGGATTTGAAAAAAAAAATGAACATCCAAAATGGAAATACCCAAATGCTGAGAGAGATAATTCCAAAAAGTATATGTGATTTTTATTGATTGTAAACTTTCTGAGATCGGAAAAGGGGGGAGGGGGAGACATTTTTGACAGAGTGTTGCCTCCCAAACCATAAGTCATCTCTAATAAAAATTATAGCCGTTACACATCATTAATAATTCAAACATTTACGATGATCTATAATTCTTTAGTACACTTTTTGTAACTAGGCAAAAAGTGGGTTGTTTGGCTTTGGTAAATAACCCACCGCACGTTAACTTTAGAATTTAATTTTTCTAACTCTTTGAAATTTTTGGATGATTAGGTTATTTACATCTTCAACATGTTTGAAGCATGCATATCCATATTTAAAACATGTTAGGATCAATTAGAAATCTCTTTCTTATAAAATTCCACCAACCTATTAGGGGTTGTACTAGTGGAATTTCCAAAACATGGATAACAAAACTTTGGTGTTCAGTTTTAGTGTGAGAAATAATTTTCTTCACTTACATTTAGTATAGTTTTCAATTTTTTGCATACATAAACTCTAAAATTTTCATTTTGTTGTGATCTATTTGCCTTATCTTTTTGTTTAAGAGAAAATGGGAGAGTAAAAAATCAAGTTTCGATTTGAAAAAAATTTGAACATCCAAAATGGAAAGGCAAAAATGCTAAGAGAGATCTTTTCTAAAAGTATCTGTGATTTTTAAGGATTGTAAACTTTTTTAGTCATCAGAAAAGGGGTGGCAAGGCTTTTTAAACTGAGTGTTGACTCCTCTAACATAAGTCATTTCTAACAAAAATTATAGCCATTACACATCATTAATTCATCAAAACATTTACGATGATCTATGATTGTTTCGTCCGCTTTTTGTAAATAGGCAAAAAGTGGGTTGTTTGGCTCTGGTAAATATCTCACCACACGTTAACTTGAGAATTTATTTTTTCTTACTCGAAATTTTTAGATCATTAGATCATTTGAATCTTCGACATGTTTCAGGCATCCATATCCATATTTCAAACAAGTTAGGATCAGTTAGAAATCTCTTTCTTATAAAATTTTACCAAGCTATTAGGGGTTGTACTAATGGAATTTCCAAAACATGGATAAGAAAACTTTGGTGTTCATTTTTAGTGCGTGAAAGAATATTTTCACTTACATTTATTATAGTTTTAAATTTTTTGCATACATAAAATCTGAAATTTTCATTTTGTTATGATCTATTTGCCTTATCTATTTGTTTACGAGAAAAATGGGAGAGAGAAAACTCATGTTTGTATTTGAAAAAAAATTGAACATCGAAAATGGAAATACACAAATGCTGAGATAGATAATTCCAAAAAGTACGTGTGATTTTTAAGGATTTTAAACTCTTTTATTTTTTTATAAATTTGCTTTAGCAATCATCGGAAAAGGGGGTGGGGGAGGCATTTGTAACTGAGTGGTTACTCTCAAACCATAAGACATTTCTATAAAAAAAAATATAGCCATTACACATCATTAATCGATCAAAACATTTACGATGATCTATGATTGTTAGGTCCACTTTTTGTAAATAGGCAAAAAGTGAGTTAGTTGGCTCTAGTTAATATCCCACCGCACGTTAACTTGAGAATTTAATTTTTCCTACTCCTTAGAAATTTTTTGATCATTAGGTCATTTGCATCTTTAACATGTTTCAGGTAGGCATATCCATATTTAAAACATGTTAGGATCAATTAGAAATCTCTTTCTTAAAAAATTCCACCAAACTTTTAGGGGTTGGTTGTACTAGTTGAATTTTCCAAACATGGATAACAAAACTTTGGTGTTCATTTTTAGTGAGAAATTACTTTCTTCACTTACATTTGTTATAGCTATCAATTTTTTGCATACATAAACTCTAAAATTTTCATTTTGTTGTGACCTATTTGCCTTATCTATTTTTTACGAGAAAAATGGAAGAGTGAAAACTCAAGTTTGGATTTGAAAAAAAATTGAACATCCAAAATGGAAATGTACAAATGCTAAGAGAGATAATTCCATAATGTATCTGTGATTTTTGAGGATTGTAAACTCTTTTAGTTTTTTTATATATTGGGTTTTACAATCATCGCAAAAGGGGAGGGGGGGGGGGGTGGGGGGGCATATTTAAGTGAGTGTAGACTCTCGAACCATAAGTCATTTCTAACAAAAATTATAGTTGTTACACATCATTAATCGATCAAAACATTCACGATGATCCATGATTGTTAGGTCCGCTTTTTGTAAGAAAACAAAAAGTTGGTTATTTGGGTCTAGTAAATATCCCACCACATGTTAACTTTAAAATTTAATTTTTCCTACTCCTTGAAATTTTCTGATCATAATGGTCATTTCCAAATTCAACGTGTTTCAGGCATGCATATCCATATTTAAAACAAGTTAGGATCAATTGGAAATCTCTTTCTTATAAAAATCCACTAATCTATTAGTGGTTGTACTAGTGGAATTTCCTAAACACGGATAACAAAACTTTGGTGTTCATTTTTAGTGTGTGAAATAATTTTCTTTGCTTACATTATTTATAGTTTTCAATTTTTTTGCATACAGACACTCTAAAATGTTCATTTTGTTGTGATCTATTTGCCTTTCCTTTTAGTTTTGAGAAACATGGGAGAGTGAAAACTCAGGTTTGGATTCAAAAAAAAATGAACATCCAAAATGGAAATGGAAAAATTGCCAAGAGAGATAATTTCAAAAAGTATCTATGATTTTTAAGGATAGTAAACTCTTTTAGTTTTTTATATATTAGGTTTTGCTGTAATAGGAAAATTGGGGCCGAGGCATTTTTAACTAAGTGTTCACTCCCAAACCATAAGTCATTACTAACAAAAATTATAGCCGTTACACATCATTAATGGATCAAAACATTTATAATGATCTATGATTGTTTGGTCCATTTTTTGTAAATAGGCAAAAACTGGGTTGTTTGGCTCTGGTAAATATCCCACCGCACTTTAACTTGAGAATTTATTTTTTCCTACTCGAAACTTTTGGATCATTAGGTCATTTGCATCTTCAACATGTTTTAGGCATGCATATCCATATTTAAAACAAGTTAAGATCAATTAGAAATCTCTTTCTTATAAAAGTCCACCAAACTATTAGGGGTTGTACTAGGGGAATTTCCCAAACTTGGATAACAAAACTTTGGTATTCATTTTTAGTGCGTGATATAATTTTCTTCACTTAAATTTATTATAGTTTACAATTTTTTGTATACATAAACTCTAAAATTTTCACTTTGCTGTGATCTATTTTCCTTATCTTTTTGTTTACGAGAAAAATAGGAGAGTGAAAACTCAAGTTTGGATTTGAAAAAAAATTGATAATCCAAAATGGAAATGCACAAACGCAGAGAGAGATAATTCCAAAAAGTATATGTGATTTTTAAGGATTGTAAACTCTTTTAGTTTTTTAAATATAAGGTTTCACAGTCATACAAAAAGGGGGGCGAGGATTTTTTAACTGAGTTTTGACTCCCAAACCTCATGTAATTTCTAACAAAAATTAATGTCGTTACACATCATTAATCGATCAAAACATTTATGATGATCTATGCTTGTTAGGTCCACTTTTTGTAAAAAGTCAAAAAGTGGGTTGTTTGGTTGAGGTAAATATCCCACAGCACGTTAACTTGTCAATTTAATTTTTCCTACTCCTTGAAATTTTTGGATCATTAGGTCTTTTCCATCTTCAACATGCTTCAGGCATGCTTATCCATATTTAAAACGAGTTAGGATCAGTTAGAAATCTCTTTCTTATAAAATTCCACCGAGCTATTAAGGGTTGTACTAGTGGAATTTCCCAAACATGGGTAACAAAACTTTGGTGTTCATTTTTAGTGTGTGAAATAATTTTTTTCACTTAAATTTATTACAGTTTTAAATTTTTTGCATACATAAAATCTGAAATTTTCATTTTGTTGTGATCTACTTGCCTTATCTTTTTGTTTACAAAAAAAATGAGAGTGAGAAAACTCATGTTTGTATTTGAAAAAAAAAATTAACATCCAAAATGGAAATGAAAAAATGCTGAGATAGATAATTCCAAAAAGTTTCTATTAGTTTTGAGGATTTTAAACTCTTTTAGATTTTTATAAATTAGGTTTTGCAATCATCAGAATAGGGGGGAGGGAGGCATTTCTAACAGAGTGTTGACTCTCAAACCATAAGTCATTTCTATAAAAAGTTATAACCATTACACATCATTTCTCGATAAAGACACTTACAATGATCTATGATTTTTAGGTCCACTTTTTGTAAATAGGCAAAAGTGGGTTATTTGGCTTTGGTAAATATCCCACCGCACGTTAACTTGAGAATTAAATTTTTCCTACTCCTTGAAATTTTTTGATCATTAGGTCATTTGCATCTTCAACATGTTTGAGGCATGCATATCCATATTTAAAACATATTAGGATCAATTAAAAATCTCTTTCTTCTTAAATTCCACCAAGCTAGTAGGGGTTGTATTAGTGGAATTTCCCAAACATGGATAACAAAACTTTGGTGTTCATTTTTAGTTCGTGAAATAATTTTATACACTGAAATTTATTTTAGTTTTAAAGCTTTTGCATACATAAACTCTAAAATTTTTATTGTGTTGTGATCTATTTGCCTTATCTTTTTGTTTACAAGAAAAATGGGAGAGTGAAAACTCAAGTTTGGATTTGGAAAATAATTGAACATCCAAAATGGAAATGCACAAATGCTGAGAGAGATAATTCCAAAAAGTATCTATGATTTGTTAGGATTTTAAACTAATTAAAATTTTTATTTATTAGGTTTTGCAATCATTGGAAAAGGGCGGGCAAGGCATTTTTAACTGAGTGTTGATTCCCAAACCATAAGTCATTTCTAACAAAAATTTTAGCCGTTACACATCATCAATCGATCAAAACATTTACGATGATCTATGATTGTTAGGTCCGGTTTTAGTAAATAGGCAAAAAGTTGGTTGTTTGGCTCTAGTAAATATCCCACCGCACGATAACTTGACAATTTCATTTTTCTTACTCTTTGAAAATTTTGGATCATTAGGTCATTTGCATCTTCAAGATTTTCAGGCATGCAAATCCATATTTAAAACATGTTAGGATCAATTAGAACTCTCTTTCTTATAAAATTCCACCAAGCTATTAGGGGTTGTACTAGTGGAATTTCTAAAAACATGGATAACAAAACTTTGGTGTTCATTTTTAGTGTGTGAAATAATTTTTTTCACTAAAATTTATTATAGTTTTCAATTTTTTGCATACATAAACTCTAAAATTTTCATTTTGCTGTGATATATTTTCCTTTTCTATTTATTTACGAATAAAATGGGAAGATTTTATTTAAATAAAACTAAATTTTTTATTTGAATAATAATTGAACATCCAAAATGGAAATGTACAAATGCTGTGAGAGATTATTCCAAAAAATAATTGTGATTTTTAAGGATTGAAAGCTCTTTTAGTTTTTTATATATAAGGTTTGGCAATCAATGGAAAAGTGGGGGCGAGGCATTTTTAACTGAGTGTAGACACCCAAACCATAAGTTAGTTCTAACAAAAGTTATAGCCGTTACACATCAATAATCGATCAAAACATTTACGATGATCTATTATAGTTAGGTATGCTTTTTGTAAATAGGAAAAAAGTGGGTTGTTTAGCTCAGATAAATATCCCACCGCACGTTAATTTGACAATTTAATTTTTCCTACTCTTTGAATTTTTTGGATCATTAGGTCATTTGCATCTTCAACATGTTTCAGGCATGCATATCCATATTTAAAACATGTTAGGATCAATTAGTAATCTCTTTCTTATAAAATTCTACCAAGCTATTAGGGGTTGTACTAGTGGAATTTCCCAAACATGGATAACAAAACTTTGGTGTTCATTTTTAGTGCGTGAAATAATTTTTTTCACTTATTATTATAGTTTTCAATTTTTTGCATACATAAAATCTGAAATTTTCATTTTTTTCTGATCTATTTGCCTTATCTAATTGTTTACAAGAAAAAAGGGAGAAACTCATGTTTGAATTTGAAAATAAATTGAACATCCAAAATGGAAATGAAAAAATTCTGAGATAGATAATTCCAAAAAGTATCTGTGATTTTTAAGGATTTTAAAATCTTTTAGTTTTTTATTTATTAGGTTTTGCAATCATCAAAAAAGCTGGGCGGGGGGAGGAGTCATTTTTAATTGAGAGTTGACTCTCATACCATAAGACAGTTCTAGCAAAAATTATAGCTATTACACATCATTAATCGATAAAAATTTACGATGTTCTATGATTGATAGGTCCGATTTTTGTAAATAGGCAAAAAGTGGGTTATTTGGCTCTAGTAAATATCCTACCACACTTTAACTTGAGAATTTAATTTTTCCTACTCCTTGAAATATTTGGATCATTAGGTCATTTGCAACTTCGACATGTTTCAGGCATGCAAATCCATATCTAAAACATGTTAGGGTCAATTAGAAATCTCTTTCTTGTAAAATTCCACTAAGCTCTTGGGGGTTGTACTAGTGGAATTTTCCAAACATGGTTAACAAAACTTTGGTGTTCATTTTTTGTGCATGAAATAACTTTCTTCACTTACATTTATTATATTTTTCAATTTTTTTGCATACATAAACTCTAAAATTTTCATTTTGTTGTGATCTATTTGCCTTATCTATTTTTTACAAGAAAAATGGGAGAGTGAAAACTCAAGTTTGGATTTGAAAAAAAATTGAACATCCAAAATGGAAATGCACAAATGTTGAGAGAGATAATTCCAAAATGTATCTGTGATTTTTAAGGATTGTAAACACTTTTAGTATTTTATATATTAGGTTTTGCAATCATCGAAAAAGGGGGGTGAGGTATTTTTAACTGAGTGTTGACTCCCGAACTATAATTCATCTCTAAAAAAATTTATAGCCATTACACATCATTAATCTATAAAAATATTTATGTTGATCTATGATTGTTAGGTCCACTTTTTGTAAATAGGCAAAAAGTGGGTTGTTTGGGTTTGGTAAATATCCCACCGCACGTTAACTTGAAAATTTAATTTTTTATTCTCCTTGAAATTTGTCATTTGTAACTTTTACATGTTTCAGGCATGCATATCCCTATTTAAAACTTGTTACGATCAATTAAAAAAGTCTTTCTTCTAAAATTCTACCCAGATTGTAGGGGTTGTACTAGTGGAATTTTCCAAACATGGATAACAAAACTTTGGTGTTCATTTTGATGTCGCAAAATAATTTTCTACACTTACATTTATTATAGTTTTCAATTGTTTTTCATACATTGAAATTTTCATTTTATTGTGAACTATTTGCCTTATCTTTTTGTTTACGAGAAAAATGGGAGAGTGAAAACTCAAGTTTGGATTTGAAAAATAATTGAACATCGAAAATGGAAATGCAAAAATGCTGAGAGAGATAATTCCAAAAAGTATCTGCGATTTTTAAGGATTGTAAACTCTTTTAGTTTTTTATATATTAGGTTTTGCAATCATCGAAAATGGGGGGGCGAGGCTTTTTTACATGAGTGTTGTCTCCCAAACCATAATTAATTTCTAACAAAAATTATAGATGTTTCACATCATTATTCGATCAAAACATTTACAATGATCTATGATTGTTAGGTCCGCTTTTTGTAAATAGGAAAAAATGGGTTGTTTGGCTGAGGTAAATATCCCACTGCACGTTAACTTGAGAATTTAATTTTTCCTATACCTTGAAATTTTTGGATCATTAGGTCATTTGCATCTTCAACATGTTTTAGGCATGCATATCAATATTTAAAACATTTTAGGATCAATTAGAAATATCTTTCTTACAAAATTCCACCAAACTATTAGGGGTTGTACTAGTGGGTTTTCCCAAACATGGATAACAAAACTTTGGTGTTCATTTTTAGTGCGTGAAATAATTTTATTCACTTTCATTTATTATAGTTTTCAATTTTTTTCATACATAAACTCTAAAATTTTCCTTTTGTTGTGATCTATTTACCATATCTTATTATTTACGAGAAAAATGGGAGAGTAAAAACTCAATTTTGGATTTGAAAAATAATAGAACATCCAAAATGGAAATGCACAAATGCTGTGAGAGATCATTCCAAAAAGTATCTTTGATTTTTAAGGATTGTAAACTCTTTTAATTTTTTATATATTAGGTCTTGCAATCATTGGAAAAGGGGGGGGCGAGGCATTTTTAACTGAGTGAAGACTCCCAAACCATAAGTCATTTCTAACAAAAATTATAGCTGTTACACATCATTAATCGATTAAATCATTTACAATGATCTATGATTGTTAGGTCCACTTTTTTTAAATAGTCAAAAAGCGGGTTAACTTGAGAATTTAAATTTTTCTACTCCTTGAAATTTTGGAATCATAAAGTCATTTGCATCTTCAACATGTTTCAGGCATACATATCCACATTTAAAACATGATAGGGTCAATTAGAAATCTCTTTCTTATAAAATTACACCAACCTATTAGGTGTTGTACTAGTGGAATTTCCCAAACATGGATCACAAAACATTGGTTTTCATTTTTAATGCGTGAAATAATTTTACATTTAATATAGTTTTCAGTTTTTTGCTTACATAAAATTTAAAATTTTCATTTTGTAGTGATCAATTTGCCTTCTCTTTTTCTTTACGAGAAAAATGGGAGAGTGAAAACTCAAGTTTGCATTTGAAAAAAATTGAACATCCAAAATAAAAATGCACAAATGCTGAGAGAGATAATTTCAAAAAGTATCTATGATTTTTAATGATTGTAAAGTCTTTTAGTATTTTATATATTAGGTTTTACAATCATTGGAAAAAGGGGGTAAGGAATTTTTAACTAAGTGTTGACTCCCAAACCATAAGTTATTTCTAACAAAAATTATAGCGGTTACACATCATTAATCGATCAAAGCATTTACGATGATCAATGATTGTTTGGACTGCTTTTTGTAAATAGGAAAAAATTGGGGTGTTTCGCTCTGGGAAATATCCCACCGTACGTTAACTTGAGAATTAAATTTTTCCTAATCCTTGAAATTTTTGGATCATTAGGTCATTTGCATCTTCAACATGTTTCAGGCATGCATATCCATATTTAAAACATGTTTGGATCATTTAAAAATATCTTTCTTATAAAATTTCACCAAACTATTAGGGGTTGTACATGTGGAATTTCCCAAACTTGCATAACAAAACTTTGGTGTTCATTTTTAGTGCGTGAAATTATTTTCTTCACTTACATTTATTATAGTTTTTAATTTTTTGTATACATAAACTGTAAAATTTTCAATTTGTTGTGATCTATTTGCCTTATGTTTTTTTTACGAGAAAAATGGGAGAGTGAAAACTCAAGTTTGGATTTGAAAAAAAACATGAACATCCAAAATGGAAATGCACAAATGCTAACATAGATAATTCCATAGAGTATCTGTGATTTTTAAGCATTGTAAACTCTTTTAGTTTTTTATATATTAGGTTTTGCAATCACCAGAAAAGAGGGGGTGGGGGTGGGGGGAGGCATTTTTAACTGAGTGTAGACTCTCAAACCATAAGACATTTCTAACAAAAATTATCGCCGTTACACATCATTAATCGATCAAAATATTTACGATGATCTTTGATTGTTAGCTCCGCTTTTTGTAAATAGGCAAAAAGTGGGTTATTTGGCACTGGTAAATATCCTACCGCTTGTTAACTGGAAAAATTAATTTTTCCAACTCCTTGAAATTTTGGGATTATTAGGTCATTTGCAACTTCAACATGTTTAAGGCATGCATATCCCTATTTAAAACATGTTAGGATCAATTATAAATCTCTTTCTTATAAAATTCCACCAAGCTATTAGGGGTTGTACTAGTGGAATTTTCCAAACATGGATAAAAAACTTTGGTGTTCATTTTTAGTCCGTGAAATAACTTTTTTCACTTAAATTTATTATATTTTTCTATTTTTTGCATTCATAAACTCTAAAATTTTGATTTTGTTGTGATCTATTTGCCTTATCTATTTTTTTACGAGAGAATTGGGAGAGTGAAAACTCTTGTTTGGATTTGAAAAAAAATTGAACATCCATAAAGGAAATGGACAAATGCTAAGAAAGATAATTCCAAAATGTATCTGTAATTTTTAAGGACTGTAAACTCTTTTAGTTTTTTATATATTAGGTTTTGTAATCATCGGAAAAGGGGGGGCAAGGCATTTTTAACTGAGTGTAGACTCCCAAATCATAAGTCATTGCTAACAAAAATTTTAGTTTTTACACACCATTAATCGATCAAAAATTTTATGATGATCTGTGATTGTTAGGTCCGCTTTTTGTAAATAGAAAAAAAGTGGGTTTTTTGGGTCTGGTAAATATCCCACCGCACGTTAACTTGAAAATTTAATTTTTGCTACTCCTTGAAATTTTTGGATCATTAGGTCATTTGCAACTTCAACATGTTTCAGGCATGCATATCAATATTTAAAACTTGTTAGGATCAATTAGAAATCTCTTTCTTATAAAATTCCATCAAGCTATAAGGGGTTGTACTCATGAAATTTTCCAAACATTGATAACAAAACTTTGGTGTTCATTTTTAGTGCGTGAAATAACTTTCTTCGGTTACATTTATTATTGTTTTCATTTTTTTACATAACTAAACTTTAATATTTTCATTTTTTTGTGATCTATTTGCCTTAACTATTTTTTTTTGAGAAAAATGGGAGAGTGAAAACTCAAGTTTGCATTTGAAAAAAAATTGAACATCCAAAATGGAAATGCACAAATGCTGAGAGAGATAATTCCAAAATGTATCTGTGATTTTTAAGGATTGTAAACTCTTCTAGTTTTTTATATATTAGGTTTTGCAATCAGAGGAAAAGGGGGGGGGGGGGGGGGGGGGGGGGGGGGGAGCAAGGCTTTTTTAATTGAGTGTAGACTCCCAAACTATAAGTCATTTCTAACAAAAATTATAGTCGATTGTTAGGTCTAATTTTTGTAAATTGACAAAAAGTGGGTTGTTTGGCTCTGGTAAATATCCCACTGCACGTTAACTTGAAAATTTAATTTTTCCTACTTCTTGAAATTTTGGATCATTAGGTCATATGCCTCTTCAACATGTTCCAGGCATGCATATCCATATTTTAGGCATGTCAGTATCCATTACAAATCTCGTTCTTCTAAAATTCCACCATGCTTGTAGGGGTTGTACTTTTGGAATTTCCCAAACATGAATAACAAAACTTTGGTGTTCATTTTTAGTTCATGAAATAATAATCTGCACTAACCTTTATTTTAGTTTTAAATTTTTTGCATACATTAACTCTAAAATTTTCGTTCTGTTGTCATCTAATTGCATTCTGGTAAATATCCCACTGCACGTTAACTTGAAAATTTAATTTTTCCTACTTCTTGAAATTTTGGATCATTAGGTCATATGCCTCTTCAACATGTTCCAGGCATGCATATCCATATTTTAGGCATGTCAGTATCCATTACAAATCTCGTTCTTCTAAAATTCCACCATGCTTGTAGGGGTTGTACTTTTGGAATTTCCCAAACATGAATAACAAAACTTTGGTGTTCATTTTTAGTTCATGAAATAATAATCTGCACTAACCTTTATTTTAGTTTTAAATTTTTTGCATACATTAACTCTAAAATTTTCGTTTTGTTGTCATCTAATTGTATTCTCTTTTTGTTTATGAGAAAATGGTAGAGTGAAACCTCAAGTTTGGAATTGAAAAATAATTGAACATCCAAAATGGAAATGAACAAATGCTGAGAGAGATAATTTCAAAAAGTATCTGTGACTTTTTAGGATTGGAAACTCATTTAATTTTTTATTGATTAGCTTTTGCAATCATCGGAAAAGAGCGGGCAAGGCATTTTTAACTAAGTGGTTACTCCCAAACCATAAGTCATTTCTAACAAAAATTATAGCCATTACACTTCATTAATCGAACAAAACATTTACTTTGATCTATGATTGTTAGGTCCGGTTTTTCTAAATAGGCAAAAAGTGGGTGGTTTGGCTGAGGTAAATATCCCACCACACGATAATTTGAGAATTTAATTTTTCTTACTCCTTGAAATTTTTGGATCATTAGGTCAATTGCAGCTTCAAGATGTTTCAAGCATGCAAATCTATATTTAAAACATGTTAGGATCAATTAGAAATCTCTTTCTTATAAAATTCCACCAAGCTATTAGGGGTTGTACTAGTGGAATTTCCTAAACATGGATAACAAAATTTTGGTGTTCATTTTTAGTGAGTGAAATAATTTTCTTCACTTACATATATTATAGTTTTCAATTTTTTGCACACTTAAACTCAAATATTTTCCTTTTTTGTGATCTATTTGCGATATCATTTTATTTACAAGAAAAATAGGAGAGTGAAAACTCAAGTTTGGATTTGAAAAAGAATTGAACATCCAAAATAGAAATGTACAAATACTGCAATAGATCATTCAAAAATGTATCTGTTATTTTTAAGGATTGTAAACTCTTTTAGTTTTTTATATATTAGGTTTTGCAATCAATGGAAAAGGTGGGGCGAGGCATTTTTAACTGAGTGTAAACTCCCATACCATATGTCATTTCTAACAAAAATTCTAGTCGTTACACTTCATTAATCGATTAAAACATTCAAGTTGATCGATTGTTAGGTCGGCTTTTTGTAAAAAGGAAAAAAGTGGGTTGTTTCGCTCTGGTAAATATCCCACCGCACGGTAAGTTGAGAATTTAATTTTTCTTACCCCTTGAAATTTTTGGATCATTAGGTCATTTGCCTCTTCAACATGTTCCAGGCATGCATATCCATATTTTAAGCATGTCAGTATCCATTACAAATCTCTTTCTTCTAAAATTCCACCATGCTTGTAGGGGTTGTACTTTTGGAATTTCCCAAACAAGGATAACAAAACTTTGGTGTTCTTTTTAAGGTCATGAAATAATAATCTGAACTGACCTTTATTTTAGTTTTAAATTTTTTGCATACATTAACTCTAAAATTTTCGTTTTGTTGTCATCTAATTGCATTATCTTTTTGTTTATGAGAAAAATGGTAGAGTGAAACCTCAAGTTTGGAATTGAAAAATAATTGAACATCCAAAATGGAAATGAACAAATGCTGTGAGAGATAATTCCAAAAAGTATCTGTGATTTTTTAGGATTGGAAACTCATTTAATTTTTTATTTTTTAGCTTTTGCAATCATCGAAAAAGAGCGGGCAAGGCATTTTTAACTAAGTGGTTACTCCCAAACCATAAGTCATTTCTAACAAAAATTAAAGCCATTAAACTTCATTAATCGAACAAAACATTTACTTTGATCTATGATTATTAGGTCCGCTTTTTCTAAATAGGCAAAAAGTGGGTTGTTTGACGGAGGTAAATATCCCACCACACGATAATTTGAGAATTTAATTTTTCTTACTCCTTGAAATTTTTGGAACATTAGGTCAATTGCAGCTTCAAGATATTTCAGGCATGCAAATCTATATTTAAAACATGTTAGGATCAATTAGAAATCTCTATCTTATAAAATTCCACCAAGCTATTAGGGGTTGTACTAGTGGAATTTCCTAAACATGGATAACAAAATTTTCGTGTTCATTTTTAGTGAGTGAAATAATTTTCTTCACTTACATATATTATAGTTTTCAATTTTTTCCACACTTAAACTCAAATATTTTCATTTTTTGTGATCTATTTGCCATATCATTTTATTTACAAGAAAAATAGGAGAGTGAAAACTCAAGTTTGGATTTGAAAAATAATTGAACATCCAAAATAGAAATGTACAAATACTACAACAGATCATCCCAAAATTTATCTGTTATTTTTAAGGATTGTAAACTCTTTCAGTTTTTTATATATTAGGTTTTGCAATCAACAGAAAAGGTGGGGCGAGGCATTTTTAACTGAGTGTAAACTCCCATACCATATGTCATTTCTAACAAAAATTATAGTCGTTACACTTCATTAATCGATTAAAACATTCAAGATGATCTATGATTGTTAGGTCCGCTTTTGAAGATAGGCAAAATGTGGGTTGTTTCGCTCTGGTAAATATCCCACCGCACGTTATGTTGAGAATTTAATTTTCTTACCCCTTGAACTTTTTGGATCATTAGGTCATTTGCATCTTCAACATGTTTCAGGCATGCATATCCATATTTAAAACATGTTAGGATCAATTAGAAATCTCTTTCTCATAAAATTCCGCCAAGCTATTAGGGGTTGTACTAGTGGAATTTCCCAAACATGGATAACAAAACTTTGGTGTTCCTTTTTAGTGCATGAAATAATTTTCTTCACTTACATTTATTATAGTTTTCAATTTTTTGCATACATAAACTCTAAAATTTTCATTTTGTTGTCATCTATTTGCCTTATCCATTTATTTACGTAAAATGGGAGAGTGAAAACTCAATTTTTGATTTGAAAAATAATTGAACAACCAAAATGGAAATGAACAAATGATGTGAGAGATCATTCCAAAATGTATCTGTGATTTTTAAGGATTGTAAACTCTTTTAGTTTTTTATATATAGGTTTGGCAATCATTGGAAAAGGGAGGGCGAGGCACTTTTAACAGAGTGTCGACTCCCAAACCATAAGTCATTTCAAACAAAAATTACAGACGTTACACATCATTAATCGATCAAAACGTTTATGATGATCCATGATTCTTAGGTTCGCTTTTTTTAAATAGGCAAAAAGTGGGTTGTTGGCTCTGGTAAATATCCCACCTTACATTAATTTGAGAATTTAATTTTTCCTACTCCTTGGAAATTTTAGAATCATTAGGTCATTTGCATCTTCAACATGTTTCTGGCATGCATATCCATATTTGAAACATGTTAGGATCAATTGGAAATCTCTTTCTTATAAAATTCCACCAAACTATTAGGGTTGTACTAGTGGAATTTCCTAAACTTGGAAAACAAAACTTTGGTGTTCATTTTTAGTGCAAGAAATAATTTTCTACACTTAGATTTATTATAGTTTTTAATTTTTTGTATACATAAACTCTAAAATTTTCATTTTGTTGTGATCTTTTTGCGTTATCTTTTTGTTTACGAGTAAAATGGGAGGATGAAAACTCAAGTTTGGATATGAAAAAAAATTG
The DNA here is from genome assembly GCF_029961685.1 of Aristolochia californica. Classification (NCBI taxonomy): domain Eukaryota; kingdom Viridiplantae; phylum Streptophyta; class Magnoliopsida; order Piperales; family Aristolochiaceae; genus Aristolochia; species Aristolochia californica. The sequence goes on along the minus strand of NW_027181826.1, from coordinate 9,564,674 downwards.
AACATCAAAAATTGAAATGCACAAATGCTGAGATAGATAATTCCAAAAAGTATCTGTGATTTTTAAGGATTTTAAAATCTTTTAGTTTTTTATATATAAGGTTTTGCATTCATCGGAAAAAGGGAGGGCGAGGCATTTTTAACTGAATGTTGACTCCCAAACAATAAATCATTTCTAACAAAAATTGTATCAGTTACGCATCATTAATCAATTAAAACATTTACGATAATCTATCACTTTTAGGTCTGTCTTTTGTTAATAGGCAAAAAGTGGGTTGTTTGGCTCAGGTAAATATCCCACCGCACGTTAACTTTAGAATTTAATTTTTCCTACTCCTTCAATTTTTTGGATCATTAGGTCACTTGCATCTTCAACATGTTTCAGGCATGCATATCCATATTTAAAACATGTTAGGATCAATTAGAAATCTCTTTCTTATAAAATTTCACCAAACTATTAGGGGTTGTACTAGTGGAATTTCCCAAACCTGGATAACAAAACTTTTGTGTTAATTTTTAGTGCGAGAAATAATTTTCTTCACTTACATTTATTATAGTTTTCAATTTTTTGCATACATAAACTCTAATATTTTCATTTTGTTGTGATCTCTTTGCCTTATCTATTTTTTAATGAGAAAAATGGCAGAGAAAAAACTCACGTTGGATTTGAAAAAAAATTGTACATCCAAAATGGAAATGCACAAATGCTGAAAGAAATAATTCCAAAATGTATATGTGATTTTTATGGATTGTAAACTCTTATATTTTTTTTATATATTAGGTTTTGCAATCATCGGAAAAGTGGAGGCGATACATTTTTAACTGAGTGTAGACTCCCAAACCTTAAGTCATTTCTAACAAAAATTATAGCTATTACACATCATTAATCGATGAAAAAATTTACGATGATGTTTGATTGTTAGGTCAGCTTCTTGTAAATAGACAAAAAGTGGGTCGTTGGGCTTTGGTAAATATCCTACCGTACGTTAACTTGATAATTTAATTTTTTCTACTCCTTGAAATTTTTGGATCATTAGGTGATTTGCATCTTCAACATGTTCCAGGCATGCTTATCCATAGTTAAAACATGTTAGGATCAATTAGAAATATCTTTCTTCTAAAATTCCACCATGGTAATAGGGGTTGTACTAGTGGAATTTCCAAAACACGGATAACAAAACTTTGGTGTTCAGTTTTAGTTCATGAAATAATTTTCTGTACTTAGATTTATTATAGTTTTAAATTTTTTGTATACATAAAATCTAAAATTTTCACTTTCTTGTGATCTATTTGCCTTAACTTTTTGTTTACGAGAAAAATGGGAGAGTGAAAACTCAAGTTTGGATTTAAAAAATAATTGAACATCCAGAATGGAAATGCACAAATGCTGAGAGAGATAATTCCAAAAAGTATTTGTGATTTTTAAGGATTGTTAACTCTTTTAATTTTTTATATATTAGGTTTTGCAACCATCGTAAAAGGGGGGCGAGGCATTTTTAACTGAGTGATGACTCCCAAACCATATGTCATGTCTAACAAAAAGTATTGCCATTAAACATCAATAATCGATGAAAACATTTACGATAATCTAGGATTGTTAGGTCCGCTTTTTGTAAATACGAAAAAATTGGGTTGGTTCGCTCCGATAAATATCCCACCGCACGTTAACTTGAGAATTTAATTTTTCTTACTCCTTGAAATTTTTGGATCATTAGGTCAATTGCAGCTTCAAGATGTTTCAGGCATGCAAATCTATATTTAAAACATGTTAGGATCAATTAGAAATCTCTTTCTTAAAAAATTCCACCTAGCTATTAGGGGTTGTACTAGTGGAATTTCCTAAACATGGATAACAAAATTTTGGTGTTCCATTTTAGTGAGTGAAATAATTTTCTTCACTTACATATATTATAGTTTTCAATTTTTTCCACACTTAAACTCAAATATTTTCATTTTTTGTGATCTATTTGCCATATCATTTTATTTACAAGAAAAATAGGAGAGTGAAAACTCAAGTTTGGATTTGAAAAATAATTGAACATCCAAAATAGAAATGTACAAATACTGCGACAGATCATTCAAAAATGTATCTGTTATTTTTAAGGATTGTAAACTCTTTCAGTTTTTTATATATTAGGTTTTGCAATCAACGGAAAAGGTGGGGCGAGGCATTTTTAACTGAGTGTAAACTCCCATACCATATGTCATTTCTAACAAAAATTATAGTCGTTACACTTCATTAATCGATTTAAACATTCAAGATGATCTATGATTGTTAGGTCCGCTTTTGTAGATAGGCAAAAAGTGGGTTGTTTCGCTCTAGTAAATATCCCACCGCATGTTAAGTTGAGGATTTAATTTTTCTTACCCCTTGAACTTTTTGGATCATTAGGTCATTTGCATCTTCAACATGTTTCAGGCATGCATATCCATATTTAAAACATGTTAGGATCAATTAGAAATCTCTTTCTCATAAAATTCCGCCAAGCTATTAGGGGTTGTACTAGTGGAATTTCCCAAACATGGATAACAAAACTTTGGTGTTCATTTTTAGTGCGTGAAATAATTTTCTTCACTTACATTTATTATTGTTTTCAATTTTTTGCATACATAAACTCTAAAATTTTCATTTTGTTGTCATCTATTTGCCTTATCCATTTATTTACGAAAAATGGGAGAGTGAAAACTCAATTTTTGATTTGAAAAATAATTGAACAACCAAAATGGAAATGCACAAATGATGTGAGAGATCATTCCAAAATGTATCTGTGATTTTTTAGGATTGTAAACTCTTTTAGTTTTTTATATATAAGGTTTGGCAATCATTGGAAAAGGGAGGGCGAGGCACTTTTAGCAGAGTGTAGGCTCCCAAACCATAAGTCATTTCAAACAAAAATTACAGCCGTTACACATCATTAATCGATCAAAACATTTATGATGATCCATGATTCTTAGGTTCGCTTTTTTTAAATAGGCAAAAAGTGGGTTGTTGGCTCTGGTAAATATCCCACCTTACATTAGGGAATTTAATTTTTCCTACTCCTTGGAAATTTTAGAATCATTAGGTCATTTGCATCTTCAACATGTTTCAGGCATGCATATCCATATTTGAAACATTTTAGGATCAATTGGAAATCTCTTTCTTATAAAATTCCACCAAACTATTAGGGTTGTACTAGTGGAATTTCCTAAACTTCGAAAACAAAACTTTGGTGTTCATTTTTAGTGTGAGATAGATAATGGAAATGCACAAATGCTGAGATAGATAATTCCAAAAAGTATCTGTGATTTTTGAGGATTTTAAAATCTTTTAGTTTTTTATATATAAGGTTTTGCATTCATCGAAAAAAGGGAGGGCGAGGCATTTTTAACTGAATGTTGACTCCCAAACAATAAATCATTTCTAACAAAAATTATATCAGTTACGCATCATTAATCAATTAAAACATTTACGATAATCTATGACTTTTAGGTCCGTTTTCTGTTAATAGGCAAAAAGTGGGTTGTTTGGCTCTGGTAAATATCCCACCGCACGTTAACTTTAGAATTTAATTTTTCCTACTCCAATTTTTTGGATCATAAGGTCACTTGCATCTTCAACATGTTTTAGGCACGCATATCCATATTTAAAACATGTTAGGATCAATTAGAAATCTCTTTCTTATAAAATTTCACCAAACTATTAGGGGTTGTACTAGTGGAATTTCTCAAACCTGGCTAACAAAACTTTTGTGTTAATTTTTAGTGCGAGAAATAATTTTCTTCACTTACATTTATTATAGTTTTCAATTTTTTGCATACATAAACTCTAATATTTTCATTTTATTGTGATCTCTTTGCCTTATCTATTATTTAATGAGAAAAATGGCAGAGAGAAAACTACAGTTGGATTTGAAAAAAAATTGTACATCCAAAATGGAAATGCACAAATGCCGAAAGAAATAATTCCAAAATTTATTATAGTTTTCAATTTTTTGTGTACATAAACTCTAAAATTTTCATTTTGTTGTGATTTACTTACCTTATCTTTTTATTTACGAGAAAAATGGGAGAGAGAAAACTAATGTTTAGATTTTAATAATAATTGAACATCCAAAATGGAAATGCAAAAATGCTGTGAGAGATCATTCCAAAATGTATCTATGATTTTTAAGGATTGTAAACTCTTTTAGTTTTATATATATTAGGTTTTTCAATCATCAGAAAAGGGGGGGGCGAGGCATTTTTAACTGAGTGTAGACTCCCAAACCATATGTCATTTTTAACAAAAATTATGACCATTACACATCACTAATTGATCTAAACATTTATGACGATCTATGATTGTTCAGTTCGCTTTTTATATATAGGCAAAAAGTGGGTTGTTTCGCTCAAGTAAATATCCCACCGCACATTAACTTGAGAATTTAATTTTTTCTACTCCTTAAAATTTTGGGATCATTAGGTCATTTGCATCTTCAACATGTTTCAGGCATGCATATCCACATTTAAAACTTGTATGGGTCAATTATAAATCTCTTTCTTATAAAATTACACCAAGCTATTAGGGGTTGTAGTAGTGGAATTTCCCAAACATGGAAAACAAAACTTTGGTGTTCTTTTTTAGTACGTGACATAATTTTACATTTATTGTAGTTTTCAATTTTTTGCATACATAAACTCTAAAATTTTCATTTTGTTGTGATATTTGCCTTCCCTTTTTGTTTACGAGAAAAATTGGAGATTGAAAACTCATGTTTGGATTTGAAAAAAAATTGATCATCCAAAATAAAAATGCACAAATGCTGAGAGAGATAATACCAAAAAGTATCTGTGATTTTTAAGGATAGTAAACTATTTTAATTTTTTTTAGAAATGACTTATGGTTTGGGAGTCAACACTCAGTTAAAAATGCCTCACCCCCTCCCCCCCCCCCCCCTTTGCCGATGACAACAAAACCTAATATATTTAAAACTGAAAGAGTTTATAATCCCTAAAAATCGCATATATTTTTGGAATTATCTCTCTCTGCTTTTGTGCATTTGCATTTCTGATGTTCAATTATTTTTCAAATCCAAACTTGAGTTTTCATTCTCCCTTTTCTCTCATAAACAAATAGATAAGGCAAATAGATCACAACAAAATGAAAATTTTAGAATTTTTGTATGCAAAAAATTGAAAACTAAAATAAATGTAAGTGAAGAAAATTTTTTCACGCACTAAAAATGAACACCAAAGTTTTGTTATTCATGTTTGGAAAATTTAACTAGAACAACCCGTAATAGCATTGAATTTTATAAGAAAGAAATTTTTAATTGATCCTAACATGCTTTAAATATGGATATGCATGCCTGAAATATGTTGAAGAAGTGAATGACCTAATGAAACAAAAATTTCATGGAGTAGAAAAAATAAATTCTCAACTTAAAAAAAGGTGGGATATTCAACCGAGCAAAACAACCCACTTTTTGCGCATTTACAAAAACCTGGCCTAATAATCATAGATCATCATAACCATTTTGATCGATTAATGATGCGTAATCACTATAATTTATGTTTGAAATGACTTATGGTTTGGGAGTCAACACTCTGTTAAAAATGCCTCGCCCCCCCTTTTCCGATGATTACAAAACCTAATATATAAAAACTAAAAGAGTTTATATTCCCTAAGAATCATAGATACTTTTTGGAATTATCTCTCTCAGCATTGTGCATTTGCATTTTGGTTGTTCAATATTTTTTTCGAATCCAAGCTTGAGTTTGCACTCTCCATTTTTTCTCGTAAACAAAAAGATAAGGCAAATAGGTCACAAAAAAATGAAAATTTTAGAGTTTATGTATGCAAAAAATTGAAAACTATAATAAATGTAAGTGAAGAAAATTATTTCACGCACTAAAAATAAACACCAAAGTTTTGTGATCCATATTTGGGAAATTCCACTAGTACAACCCCTAATAGCTTGGTGGAATTTTATAAGAAATTGATTTCTAAGTGATCCTAATTTGTTTTAAATATGGATATTGATGTGAACAAAGGTTGGTTTTACGTTCTTTTATAGTGGGACCCACCTTGGAGTAACAAGCTAGTGGGACCCATGAACATAGGTTGGTTTTACCCTGTTATATTGCGGACACCATGGAGGCACAAGGTAGTAGGATCCACCATGAAGACATGGGCAAGATTTATTCTACTACAATGTGGGACCGACCATGGAAGCACAAGAAGGTGGGATCCACCATGAGATTTCATGGGACCCACAAGGATAAGCACGAGTTGCTAATCTATCCTAGAAGGGCAGGTGGTTAGAAGATCTTGAGGGATCCACAAGGATATCCACGAGTTGGCAACATATCTTGGAAGATCTCGTTTGCATTATTTTATGATTCTATTTACATCAAGTTACCGTAAGTAGTTTTCTTTAATTGAATGTAATTAGGGAAAGGGTTTATTCTATCTAGATTCTACCAGGTCCTCCATTATAAATAGAAGGCTTGTAAACGGATTAAATACCTTTGATTTTATTCATATTGAGAGTTATTCTTCTTGAGTTCTTGAAGGAACTTTTAGAACTTATCAGGGATTTTTCCTTGTGGCGTTCAAATCGACTTATCAAACGAATTGTCCATCCCCATTTGGGGCATCTTCACTATACCAAGGTTCTTACTTTGCTAAGCAACGGGTCATGGTTTCCATCCAAACTTGAAAGGTCTTGGGGATGATTACCAGATTTGGTAGTAGGTTTCGTCACAGGTAGACGTGGTTCGTGTCAGTTGGTATCAAAGCTTTGGTTAATTAGGTTTGCCTATCCTTTTTTTTATTGTTTATTTTTCTTCTTTGTCAAAACAAAAAATCCAAAAAAAAGAAGTGCCTTTGTTTTAGGCGTTGCTGAGAAGGAGGAAAAAAAAAACAAAAAAAAAATGAATGATAGAAGCTAGTCATTCCCGGGAAGAAGAAGAAGAAAAAAAAAATGAACGATTGAAGCTAGTGGTTGTTGAGACGAAGAAGAAGAAAAACTGCTTATCTATTCATGCCGTCACTGAAGAAGAAGCTCTGCGCCTTTGCCGAAGATAAAAAAAGACGTTGTTGTCTCACGAAAAAGAAGGAGAAGAAGGATTTTTGCATCAATGTTCGTGACGTTGCCGAAGAAGGAGAAACCTTCTCGACACCGTCGGTTGAAAAGGAGAAGCTATGTTCAGAGCCATTGCCAAAGAAGACGAAGAAAAAAAACTTTACGCCGACGGCCTCTGATCCCGTCGGATTATCACTGAGCTTTCGGGAAGCAAGTCTGACATTCCTTTATCGTAAAAAAACCACTGGGGTGCCGTCTTTGGTCTCGGTGTTTGAGGAAGACGAAGACCATCTTGGTGCCATGAGAAGGACGAAGATCTCTCTGTTCGATGCCATGAGAAAAAAAGACGACCGTTGCCCATAGTATTCGGTGCTGTGAAGGAAGGGTCAGTTGTCAACAAGGATTCTGAACTTACCGATGCCCACACTGTTTGGGATCGGTAGAAAGAATAAGGTTGCCATTTAAAACTTTTCCTAAGTTAGGAAAATTTTAATCAGCGCCGGGTCGCGCCAGACCGAAGCAACTGAACCTAGTCAACCCAGGTCAACTCGGACAGGGTCAACTCGGTTAAAAAAAAAGAGAGTACTCCCAGGCCAGCTCAGACTAGGTCAACTCAGTGGTCAACTCAGGTAAAAAAAAAAGTATTCTCAGGCCGACTCAACTTGGATCAAAGCAAAAAAAAAAGTACTGGACCCATTCTCTGTTGCATGTTATTCTAACCTTGTTTGCAGATTTTTAATCATGTTGAATGATCAAGAGATTCCATCATCCGATGTTCCGAATCTGCCAATGCAAGCATTAGTGGGGGAGATGAGACGGATGATGAGGGAGGATTTAGAAAGGGAAAAAAAGGAAACACAATGGAGGCAACCATCATTTGTTGTGATCAACCCAAGGAGGAACAGGTTGTACCGAAGGGAAGTTGAGGATATGGGAGAATTTGACAATTTCGAGGAGTATGGTAGGATGTCAATGGCTAGCCGTAGGAGATATGACCGGAATCAAGAAGCTAGGAACCGGGTAGATAACAACTTGGGATGTCTCAAGATGGAAATTCCTGCGTTACAAGGAAGAAGTGATCCTGAAGCATACCTCGAGTGGGGAAAGAAGATGGAGTTGGTTTTCAATTGTCTCGACTACTCCAACTTCAAGAAGGTAAAACTCGTTGCAATTGAATTTATTGATTATGCTATTGTGTGGTGGGACTAGTTGTGCATCAACAGGAGGCGGAATGGAGAACGTCTTATTGAAACTTGGGATGAGATGAAGAAAGTGATGAGATGAAGATATGTGCCGAGTCATTATTATCGGGATCTATACCTCAAGAGGGGTGGCACATGGCCAAGACTAGAGAACTCGAGTGCAGCACCTTGGAGGTGAAACTACCCAGCGACAGAAGAAAATATGTCCACCTTCAAGGTCAAACATGAGCCAAAAACAATTACCATTACCATGGATTTTCAAGGTAAATCAGCCCCTATTTCGACTCATTCTAGTTAGAATAAATGTTTGAAATGTCCAGGGAGAAGACACATAGCTAGCCAATGTCAAAACAAGCGAGTTATAGTAATCCGGGAAAATGGTGAAATTGATTCCAAAGATGAAGTTGATGACCTGCAGCCAGTGGAGGACGTCCCCATCAGAGATGAGAAGTTTGGGACAGATAATTGTGAGATGGTTGGACTAGTCGCACGTGGTTCCTTAAGCTTGTAAGCTAAAGAAGAGGAAGCAAATGTATAGTGGGAGAATATCTTTCGTACTCACTGCCACGTGAAAGAAGAGGTATGTAGTGTTATTATCGATGGTCGTAGTTGCACTAAAGTTGCTAGTACTTCTATGATTGAAAAGATAGGGTTCACAAATCTTAAGCACCCTCATTCATACAAGTTGCATTGGTTGAATGATAGTGGTGAGGTAAGGGTTATGAAGTAGGTTGGGGTACCATTTCGAATTGGTAAATATGAGGATGAGGTATTGTGTGATGTGGTGCCCATGCAAGTTGGACACCTCCTCTTAGGGAGACCATGGTAATTTGACAAATGTATGCAGCATGACATCTTCACCAACATGTACTCATTTGCGCACAATCAGTGGACAATCACTCCAGTTTTGATGACACAAAAACAAGTATACGAGGATGAAGTGAGGCTGCAACAATTGAGTAAGGTCGACCCTGGTGAGGACTTGAGGACAAATCCTTCTCAAGACGGGGGGAATGATACGAACAAAGGTTGGTTTTACACTGTTATATTGTGGGACCCACCATCAAGTCACATACTAGTGGGACCCACCAACATAGGTTGGTTTTACGCTGTTATATTATGGGGCCCACCATGGAAACACAAGCTAGTGGTACCCATCTTGAAGACATGATGCACGGTTTACTCTACTACAATGTGGGACCGACCATGGAGGCACAAGCTGATGGGAACCACCATGAGATTTCGTGGGACCCACAAGGATAGCCATGAGTTGGCAATCTATCCTAGAAGGGCAGGTGGTTAGAAGATCTTGTGGGATCCACAAATATTTCCACGAGTTGGCAACATATCTTGGGAGATCTCGTTTGCATTATATTAGGATTCCATTTACATCAAGTTACCGTAAGTAGTTTTCTTTAATTGAATGCAATTAGGGAAAGGATTTATTCTATCTAGATTCTACCACGTACTCTATTATAAATAGAGGGTTTGTAAATGGAATAAAGACCTTTGATTTTATTCATATTGAGAGTTATTCTTCTTGAGTTCTTGAAGGAACTTTTCGAACTTATCAGGTATTTTTCCTTGTGGCACTCAAATCGACTTATCAAATGGATTTTCCATCCCCGTTTGTGGTGTCTTCACTATACCCAGGTTCTTGCTTTGCTAAGCAACGGGTTGCGGTTTCCATCCAAACATGAAAGGTCTTGGGCACGATTACCAGATTTGGTATCGGGTTTCGTCACAGGTTGACGTGGTTCGTATCTGATATGCATGCTTGAAACATGTTGAAGATGAAAATGACCTAATGATCCAAAAATTTCAAGGAGTAGAAAAAATTAAATTCTCAAGTTAACATGCGGTGGGATATTTACTAGAGCCCAACAACCTACTTTTTGTCAATTTACAAAAAGTTGACGTAACATAAGAGATCATCATAAAGGTTTTGATCGATTAATGATGTGTAACGACTATAATGTTTATTAGAAATAACTTGTGGTTTGGGAGTCAAAACTCAGGTAAAAATGCCTCCCCCCCCTCCCCTTCCTTTCGATGATTGCAAAACCTAATATATCAAAAACTAAAAAAGTTTACAATCCCTAAAAATCACAGATACTTTTTGGAATTACTGCTCTCAGCATTTATGCATTTCCATTTTGGATGTTCAATTTTTTTTTAAAATCCAAACTTGAGTTTTCACTCTCCCATTTTTCTTGTAAACAAAAAGATAAGGCAAATAGATCACAAAAAAATAAAAAAAATTAGTGCTTATGTATGCAAAAAATTGAAAAGTTTAACAAATGTAAGTGATGAAAATTTTTTCACGCACTAAAAATGAACTCCAAAGTTTTTGTTATCCATGTTTGGGAAATTCTACTTGCACAACAACTAAAAGCTTGGAATTTATAAGAAAGATATTTCAAATTGATCCTAACATGTTTTAAATATGGATATGCATGCATGAAACATGTTGAAGAAGCAAATGATCTAATGACAAAAAAATTTAAAGGAGTAGAAAAAATTAAATTCTCAAGTTAACGTGTGGTGGGATATTACTAGAGCCAAACAACCCACTTTTGGCCTTTTTTCAAAAAGCTGACGTAACCATCATAGATAATCGTAAATATTTTGATCGATTAATGATACGTAATGGCTATTTTTTTTGTTAGAAATGACTTATGGTTTGGGAGTCAACAATAAGTAAAAAATCCATCCACCCCCTCAGCCCCACCCCCCCCCCCCCCCCCCCCCCCCCACACCTGTTTCCAATGATTGCTAAACCTAATATCCAAAAAACTAAAAAAAATTTCAATCCCTAAAAATCATAGATACTTTTTTGAGTTATCTCTCTCTGCATTTATGCATTTCGATTTTGGATGTTCAGTTTTTGTTCAAATCCAAACTTTAGTTTTCACTCTCCATTTTTTCGCGTAAACTAAGAGAAAAGGCAAATAGATCACAAAAAAATGAAAATTTTAGAGTTTATGTATACAAAAAAGTGAAAACAATTATAAATGTAAGTGAAGAAAATTTCTTCACCCACTAAAAATGACCACCAAAGTTTTGTTATCCATGTTTGGGAAATTCCACAATTACAACCCCTAATAGCTTGGAATTTTATAAGAAATAGATTTCTAATTGATCCTAACATGTTTTAAATATGGATATGCATCCCTGAAACATATTGAAGATGCAAATGACCAAATGATCCAAAAATTTCATGGAGTAAAAAACATTAAATTCTCTAGTTAGTGTGCGGTGGGATATTTACTCGAGCCGAACAGCCCACTAATTGCGCATTTAAAAAATCCTAACCAAACAATCATTGATAACCGTAAAGGGTTTGATCGATTAATCATGCGTAACGGCTATAATTTTTTTTAGAACTGACTTATGGTTTGAGAGTCAACACACAGTTTAAATCCCTCACCCCCCTTTTCCGTTGATTGCAAAACCTAATATATAAAAAACTAATAGAGTTTAAAATGCCTAAAAATCATTGATACATTTTGGAATTATCTTTCTCTGCATTTGTGCATTTAGTTTTAGGATGTTCAATTTATTTTCCAATCCAAACTTGAGTTTTCACTCTCCCTTTTTCCTCATAAATGAAAAGATAAGGCAAATAGATCACAACAAAATAAAAAATTTAGAGTTTCTTGATGCAAAAAATTGAAAACCATAATAAATGTAAGTGTCGAAAAAGATTTCATGCACTAAAAATGAACACAAATGTTTTGTTATCCATGTTTGGGGAATTCCATGAGTACAACCTCTAATAGCTTGGAATTTTATAAGAAAGAGATTTCTAATTGATACTAAAATGTTTTAAATATGGATATGAAAAGTTGAAATATGTTGATTTTGCAAATGACCTAATGATCCAAATATTTCAAGGAGTAGAAAAAATTAAATTCTCAAGTTAACATGCGGAGGGATATTTACCAGAGCCAACCAACCACTTTTTACCTATTTTCAAAATGCTAACGTAACAATCATAGATCATCGTAAAGGTTTTGATCGATTAATGATGTGTAACGGCTATAAATTTTGTTAGAAATGACTTATGGTTTGGGAGTCAACACTCAAATAAAAATGTCACCACCCCTCCCCATCCCTCCCCCCCGTCCACCTCTTTTATGATGATTGCAAAACCTAATACATAAAAAACTAAAAGAGATTACAATCCCTAAAAATCACAGATTCTTTTTGGAAATATCTCTCTATGCATTTCTGCATTTGCATTTTGGAAATTCAATTTTTTTTTCAAATCCAAACTTGAGTTTTCACTTTCCCTTTTTCTTGTAAACGAAAAGATAAGGCAAATAGATCACAACAAAATGAAAATTTTAGAGTTTATGTATGCAAAAAATTGAAAACTATAATAAATGTAAGTGAAGAAAATTATTTCTCTCACTAAAAATGAATACCAAAGTTTTGTTGTCCATGTTTGGGAATTTCCACTAGTACAACCACTAATAGCTTTTTTATAAGAAAGATATTTGTAATTGATCCTAACATGTTTTAAATATGGATATGCATGCCTGAAACATGTTGATGATGCAAATGACTTAATGATCCAAAAATTTCAAGGACTAGAAAAAATTAAATTCTCAAGTTAACGTGCAGTGGGATATTTACTAGAGCCAAACAACCCACTTTTTGCCTCTTTACAAAAATCCAACGACACAATCATAGATCATCGTAAAGGTTTATATCAATTAATGATGTGTAATGGCTATCATTTTTGTTAGAAATGACTTATGGTTTGGGAGTCAACACACGGTTAAAAATGCCTCACCGCCCCTTTTCCAATGATTGAACAACCTAATATATAAAAAACTAAAAGAGTTTACAAACCCTAAAAATCATAGATACTTTTTGGAATGATCTCTTTCTGCATTTGTGCATTTTCATTCTTGATGTTTAAATTTTTTTCAAATCCAAACTTGAGTTTTCACTCTCCCTTTTTTCTCGTAAACAAAAAGATAAGCAAATAGATCACACCAAAATGAAAATTTTAGAGTTTATATTTGCAAAAAATTAAAAACTATAATAAATGTAAGAGAAGAAAATTATTTCACGCACTAAAAATGAACACCAAAGTTTTGTTGTCCATGTTTGGGAATATCCAATAGTACAATGTTATGGACTCAATAACACTGAGTCATCTACTTTCCTTTTATCATTTATGTTGCTTTTAATTTCGAATTTTATTGATTTGTAATAAGACTTAAAGGTAGGGGTAGAATTGGGTTTTATAACCCTAACCTATGTTGATGTTAATTACCCTATTTAAGGGGTAAGGATGGAGAAATAAAGCAAGTTCGGAATTAGCATAAACTAGGGTAATTTAGGTTCCTTCTAGGTTCTCTATTCTAGGGTTCTTGGTGTGAACTCTCTTGGGGGTTTACTGCATCTATTGGGGAGTCTTTGAGGAGATCTTGGAAGGAAAAGGAAGAGGAATTGCCTTTCTCTTTTGAGCTGCAAGAGAAGGTCATCTCTTTCACGAAAATTCCAGAAAGGGAGAAGGGTTAGCGTGAGCTAACCAGGAAGGAGGACGAATTCTGGTTGCTAGATTGGTGTTGACGTCAAGAGGTATTTACTAATCTTATTCCAATCATTAAGATTAGATTTATGTTTCTCTTTTACGTAAGGAACCAGTGCTGCATGAAATTGGAAACCCTACCTTGACGTGAGCCATAAGAAAGGGGGTTCCACATTGGGGCCTCAAGGAGCTTCCTTGACTAGCTGGGTTCATTCATAATTAAAAAAAGGAAACTCCTTTTCAAAGGGAATGAATTCAGTAAAGGGAAAGGGGTTGGTCTTGAGTCATTACAGCAAGTAAAACCCTCTTGACGTGAATCATAAAAGAGGGGTTTCATATCTAAGTGCTTAAACAGTCCTTTAACTTGCTGGTTGCATCTATAATTGAAAAAAGGAAAATCCTTTTCAATCCTAACGTGAAAGGAGAAGTATAAGAGAGTTCTTTTCACAAAAACGTTATAAGAAACCCTCAAACAATGCTAGATTCATATTCAACTCGCCGAGTTGCTAGATCCATGGCTAGGGACCGTAACATACAACCCCTAATAGCTTGGTGGAATTTTATAAGAAAGGGATTTCTAATTGATCCTAACAGGTTTTAAATATGGATATGCATGCCTGAAACTTGTTGAAAATGCAAATGACCTAATGATCCAAAAATCTCAAAGAGTATAAAAAATTACATTCTCAGGTAAATGCTGGGTGGGATATTTACCAAAGCCAAACAACCCACTTTTTGCCTAATTACAAAAAGCTGATGTAACAATCATAGATCATCTTAAAGGTTTTGATCGATTAATGATGTGTAACAGCTATAATTTTTGCTAGAAATGACTTATGGTTTGAGAGTCAACACTCAGTTAAAAATGCCTCACCCCTGCTTTTTTGATGATCGTAAAACATAATATATAAAAAACTAAAAGATTTTACAATCCCTAAAAATCATAAATTATTTTTTGAATTATCTCTCTCTGCATTTGTGCATTAGCATTTTGAATGTTCAATTTTTTTTAAAAATCCAAACTTGAACTTTCACCCCCCTTTATTCTAGTAAACAAAAAGATAAGGCAAATAGACCACAATAAAATAAAAATTTTAGAATTTATGTATGCAAAAACAGGAAAACTATAATAAATGGAAGTTAAGAAAATTTTTCACACACTAAAAATGAACACCAAAGTTTTGATATCCATGTTTGGGAAATTCAACAAGTACAACACCGAATATCTTGGAATTTGGTAAGAAAGAGATATCTAATTGATCCTAACATGTTTTAAATATGTATATGCATGCATGAAACATGTTGAAGATGTGAATGACCTAATGATCCAAAAATTTCAAGGAGTAGAAAAAATTAAATTCTCAAATTAACATGCAGTGGGAAATTCAACCGAGCCAAACGACCCACTTTTTGCACATTTAAAAAATACTGACCTAACAATCATAGATCATCGTAAACGTTTTGATTGATTAATGGTGCATAACGGCTATAATTTTTGCTAGAAATGACTTATGGTTTGGGAGTCAACACTCAGTTAAAAATGCCTCGCCGCCCCTTTTTCGATGATTGCAAAACTTAATATATAAAAAACTAAAAGAGTTTACAAACCCTAAAAATCACAGACAATTTTTGGAATGATCTCTTTCTGCATTTGTGCATTTTTATTCTTGATGTTCAATTTTTTTTCAAATCCAAACTTGAGTTTTCACTCTCAGATTTTTCTCGTAAAAAAAAAAAAGATAAGGCAAATAGATCAAAAACAAATAAAAATTTTAGAGTTTATGTTTGCAAAAAATTGAAAAATAAAATAAATTTAAGTCAAGAAAATTTTTTCACACACTACAAATTAATACCAAAGTTTTTTTTATCTATTTTATGGAAATTCGACTAGCACAACACCTAATAGTTTCGAATTTTATAAGAAAGAGATTTTAAATTGATCCTAACTTGCTTGAAATATAGATATGCGTGCCTAAAACATGTTTATGATGCAAATGAGCTAATGATCACAAAATTTCAAGGGGTAGAAAAAATTAAATTCTCATGTTAACGTGTAGTGGGATATTCACCCGAGCCAAACAACCCACTTTTTGCTCATGAACATAAAGCAGACTTGACAATCAAAGATCGTAAAGGTTTTGATCAATTAATGATGTGTAATGGCTATAATTTTTGTTAGAAATGACTTATGGTTTGGGAGTCAACCCTCAGTCAAAAATCACTCGCCCCCTCCCATTTCCGATGATTGAAAAACCTAATATATAAAAAACTAAATGAGTTTACAATCCTTAAAAATCAAAGATCATTTTTGGAATTATCTCTCTCAGCATTTGTGCATTTCCATTTTGGATGTTCAATTATTTTTCAAATCCAAACTTGAGTTTTATAAGGCAAATAGATCACAACAAAATAAAATTTTAGAGTTTATGTATGTAAAAAATTGAAAAATAGAATAAATGTAAGTGAAGAAATTATTTCACGCAATAAAAATGAACACCAAAGTCTTGTTATCCATGTTTGGAAAATTCCACTAGTGCAACCCCTAATAGCTTGGAATTTTATAAGAAAGAGATTTCTAATTGATCCTAACATGTTTTAAATATGGATATGCATGCCCGAAACATGTTGAAGAGGCAAATGACCTAATGATCCAAATATTTCAAGGAGAAGAAAAAATTAAATTCTCAAGTTAACGTGCAGTGGGATATTCAACCAAGTCAAACAACCCACTTTTTGCGTATTAACAAAAAGCAAACATAACAATCATAGATCATCGTAAACATTTTGATAAATTAATGTTGCATAATGGCTATAATTTTTTGTTAGAAATGACTTATGGTTTGGGAGTCAACACCTAGTTAAAAGTCTATCGTCCACCCTGTTCCGATGATTGTAAAACCTAATATATAAAAAACTAAAAGAGTTTAAAATCCTTAAAAATCACAGATACTTTTTGAAATTATCTCTCTCAGCAATTGTGCATTTCCATTTTGGATGTTCAATTTTTTTTCAAATCCACACTTGTGATTTCAGTTTCCCTTTTTTCTCGTAAATAAAGAGATAAGGCAAATCGATCACAACAAAATGAAAATTTTAGAGTTTATGTATGCAAAATTTTGAAAACATTATAAATGTAAGTGAAGAAAATTGTTTCACGCACTAAATATGAACACCAAAGTTTTGTAATCCTTGTTTGGGAAATTGCACTAGTTCAACCTCTAATAGCTTAGTGGAATTTTACAAGAAAGAGATTTCTAATTGATCCTAACCTAACAATCATAGATAATCATAAATGTTATGATCAATTAATGATGTGTAAGGGCTATAATTTTTGTTAGAAATGACATATGGTTTGGGAGTCAACACTCAGTTAAAATACATCGATCCCCCCCCCCCCCCCCTTTTCCGATGATTGCAAAACCAAATATATAAAAAACTAAAAGACTTTACAATCCCTAAAAATCACAGATTCTTTTAGGAATTATCACTCTCTGCATTTGTGTATTTGCATTTTGGATGTTCAATTTTTTTTCAAATCCAAACTCTTTTTTCTCGTAAACAAAAAGATAAGGCAAATAGATGACAACAAAATGAAAATTTAAGAGTTTATGTATGCAAAAAATTTAAAACAATAATAAATGTAAGAAAAGAAAATTATTTCACGCACTAAAAATGAACACCAAAGTTTTGTGATCCATGTTTGGGAAATTCCACTAGTACAACCCCTAATAGCGTAGTGGAATTTTATAAGAAAGAGATTTCTAATTGCACCTAACATGTTTTAAATATGGATATGCATGCTAGAAACATGTTGAAGAGGCAAATGACATAATGATCCATAATTTTCAAGGTGTAGAAAAAATTAAATTCTCAAGTAAACGTGTAGTGGGATATTTACTTGAGCCAAAAAACCCACTTTTGCCTATTTAAAAAAAGTGGAGCTAACAATCATAGATCATCATAAAGGTTTTGATCGATTAATGATGTGTAACGGCTCTAATGTTTGTTAGAAATGACTTATGGTTCGGGAGTCAAAACTCAGTAAAAATGCCTCCCTCCCCCCCTTTTCCGATGATTATAAAACCTAATATATAAAAAACTAAAAATGTATAAAATCCTTCAAAATCACAGATACTTTTTGGAATTACCTCTCTTAGCATTTGTGCATTTCCATTTTGGATGTTCAATTCTTTTTCAAAATCCAAACTTGAGTTTACACTCTCCGTTTTTTCTCGTAAAAGAAAAGATAAGGCAAATAGATCACAACAAAATAAATTTTTTAGAGTTTATGTATGTAAAACATTGAAAACTATAATAACGGTAAGTGAAGAAAATTTTTTCACGCACTAAAAATGAACACCTAATAGCTTTGAATTTTATAAGAAAGAGATTTCAAATTGATCCTAACATGTTTTAAATATGGATATGCATGCCTGAAACATGTTGAAGATGCAAATGATATAATGACCAAAAAAGTTCAATGTGTAGAAAAAATTAAATTCTCATGTTAACGTGCAGTGGTATATTCACCCAAGCCAAACAACCCACTTTTTCCCCATTTACAAAAAGCAGACCTAACAATCATTGATCATTGTCAAGGTTTTGATCGATTAATGATGCGAAATGGCTTGGGAGTCAACACTGAGTTAAAAATCCACAGCGCGCCCCCCCCCCCCCCCCCACCTTTTCTGATGATTGCAAAACCTAATATTTTAAAATCTTATAGATTTTTCATTCGCTAAAAATCACATATACTTTTTGGAATTATATATCTCTGCATTTGTGCATTTCCATTTTGGATGTTCAATTTTTTTTCAAATCCAAACTTGAGTTTTCTCTCTCACTTTTTTCTCGTAAAAAAAGAGATAAGGAAAATAGATCATAACAAAATGAAAATTTTAGAGTTTATGTATACAAAAAATTGAAAACTACCATAAATGTAAGTGAAGAAATTTTTTTCACCCACTAAAAATGACCACCAAAGTTTTGTTATCCTTGTTTGGTAAATTCCACTATTACAACCCATAATAGCTTGGAATTTTATAAGAAATAGTTTCTAATTGATTCTAACATGTTTTAAATATGGATACGCATCCCTTAAACATGTTGAAGATGCAAATGAACAAATGATCCAAAAATTTGAAGAAGTAGAAAAAATTAAATTCTCAAACGGTGGGATATTTACTCGAGCTGAACAACCCACTTTTTGCCCATTTACAAAAAGCTAACCTAACAATCATAGATAACTGTAAAGGTTTTGATCGATTAATGATGCGTAATGGCTATAATTTTTGTTAGAACTGACTTATAGTTTGAGAGTCAACACTCAGTTTAAATCCCTCGCCCACCTTTTCCATTCATTGCAAAACCTTATACATAAAAAACTAATAGAGTTTACAATCCCTAAAAATCACAGATACATTTTGGAATTATCTTTCTCTGCATTTGTGCATTTCCATTGTGGATGTTCAATTTATTTTCCAATCCAAACTTGAGATTTCACACACCCTTTTTTCTTGTAAACGAAAAGATAAGGCAAATAGATAACAAAAAAATGAAACTTTTTGAGTTTATGTAAGCAAAAAATCAAAAACTATAATAAATGTAAGTGAAGTAAATTTTTTCACGCACTAAAAATTAGCACCAAAGTTTTGTTATCCGTGTTCGGGAAATTCCACTAA
Source organism: Aristolochia californica (assembly GCF_029961685.1). Taxonomy (NCBI): domain Eukaryota; kingdom Viridiplantae; phylum Streptophyta; class Magnoliopsida; order Piperales; family Aristolochiaceae; genus Aristolochia; species Aristolochia californica. Next base: position 9,545,195 of record NW_027181826.1, on the reverse strand, counting down.
TACAACTCCTAATTGCTTGGAATTTTATAAGAAACAGATTTCTAATTGATACTAATATGTTTTAAATAAAGATTTGCAAGGATGAAATATGTTGAAGAGGCATATGACCTAATGATCCAAAAATTTCAAGGAGTAAAAAAAATTAAATTCTCAAGTTAACGAGCGGTGGGATATTTACCAGAGCCAAACAAACCATTTTTTTCCTATTTACAAAAGCTAACATAACAATCATAGATCATCGTAAAGGTTTTGATTGATTAATGACGTGTAACAGCTATAATTTTTGTTAGAAATGACTTATGGTTTGGGATTCAATACTCAGCTTTTTTTATGATTGCAAAACCTAATATATAAAAAACTAAAAGAGTTTACAATCCTTAAAAATCACATATTCTTTTTGGAATTATCTCTCTCGGCATTTATGCCTTTGCATTTTGGATGTTCAATTTTTTTTCAAATCCAAACTTTAGTTTTCACTCTCCCTTTTTTCTTGTAAGCAAAAAGATAAGGCAAATAGATCACAACAAAATGAAAAGTTTAGAGTTTATGTATGAAAAAATTAGAAAACTATTATAAATGTAAGTGAAGAAAATCTTTTCATGCACTAAAAATGAACACCAAATTTTTGTTATCCATTTTTTCGGAAATTCCACTAGTACAACCCCTAATTGCTTGGAATTTGATAAGAAATAGATTTATAAATCCAAACTTGAGTTTTCACTCTCCCATTTTTCTCGTAAAAAAAAGATAAAGGCAAATTATAAAATAAAATTTTTAGAGTTTATGTATGCAAAAAATTGAAAACTATAATAAATGTATGTGAAGAATTTTTTTCATGTACTAAAAATGAACACAAAAGTTTTTGTTATCCAAGTTTGGTAAATTCCACTATTACAAGCACTAATAGCTTGGAATTTTATAAGAAAGAGATTTCAAATTGATCCTAACATGTTTTAAATATGGATATGCATGCTTGAAACTTGTTGAAGAGGCAAATGACCAAACGATCCAAAAATTTCAAGGAGTAGAAAAAATTAAATTCTCAGGTTAACGTGCGGTGGGATAGTTACTCGATCCGAACAACCCACTTTTTTTCTATTTACAAAAAGCTAACCTAACAATCATAGATTTTCGTAAGTGTTTTGATCGATTAATGATGCATAACGGTATAATTTTTGATAGAACTGACTTACGGTTTTAGAGTCAACACTCAATTTAAATCCCTCACCCCCCCTTTTTCATTGATTGAAAAACCTAATATATAAAAAATTTATAGAGTTTACAATCCCTAAAAATCACAGATACATTTCGAAATTATGTTTCTCTTAATTTGTGCATTTCCGTTTTTTATGTTCAATTTATTTTCCAATCCAAACTTTAGTTTTCAATCTCCCTTTCTGCTTATAAACAAAGAGATAAGGCAAATAGATCACAAGAAAATGAAAATTTTAAAGTTTATGTTTGCAAAATATTGAAAACTATTATCAATGTAAGGGAGAAAAGTTTTTCACACACTAAAAATGAACACCAAAGTTTTGTTATCCATGTTTGGGAAATTCCACTAGTACAACACCTAATAGCTTGAAATTTGATAAGAAAGAGATTTCTAATTGATCCTAACATGTTTTCAATATGGATATGTATACCTGAAACATGTTGAAGATGCAAATGACCTAATGATCCAAAAATTTCAAGGAGAGAAAAAAGTAAATTCTCAAGTTAACGTCGGGTGGGATAATCAACCGAGCCAAACAACCCACTTTTTGTGCATTTACAAAAAGCTGACCTAACAATCAAAGAAAATCCTAAAGGTTTTGATCGATTAAAGAAGTGTAATGACCATAATTTTTGGTAGAACTGACTTATGGTTTGGGAGTCAACACTTAGTTTAAATCCGATGCCCCACTTTTCCGTTGGTTGCAAAACGTAATATATTAAAAAAATAATAGAGTTTACAATCCGTAAAAATAGCATATGTTTTTGGAATTAACGTGCGGTGGGATATTTACCAGAGCCAAACAACCCACTTTTTGCCTATTTACAAAAAGCTGACGTAACTATCATAGATCATCGTAAAGGTTTTGATCGATTAATGATGGTTAATGGCTATAATTTTTGTTAGAAATAACTTATCATTTGGGAGTCAACACTTAGTTAAATTGCCTCACCCCCCATTTTTCGATGATTGCAAAACCTAATATATAAAAATCTGAAAGAGTTCACAATCAATAAAAATTACACATTCTTTTTGGAATTTTCTCTCTCTGCATTTGTGCATTTGCATTTTGGATGTACAATTTATTTTCATATCCAAACTTGAGTTTTCACTCTCCCTTTTTTTCTTTTAAACAAAAAGATAAGGCAAATAGATCACAACAAAATGAAAATTTTAGAGTTCATGTATGCAAAAAAATTGAAAACTATATTAAATGTAAGAGAAGAAATTTTTTTGACACATTAAAATGAACACCAAAGTTGTGCTATCCATGTTTGGGAAATTTCACTGATACAACCCCTAATAGCTTGGAATTTGATAAGAAAGAGATTTCTAATTGATTCTAACATGTTTTAGGTATGGATATACATGCCTGAAACATGTTGAAGATGAAAATGATCTAATGATCCTAAAATTTCAAGGAGGTCAACGTGCGGTGGGATATTTTTGTCAGAAATGACTTATGGTTTGGAAGTCAACACTCAGCCAAAAATGCCACACCCCTCCCCCTTTTCCAATGATTGCAAAACCTAATATATAAAAAACTAAAAGAGTTTACAATCCCTAAAAATTGCAAATACTTTTAGGAATTATCTATCACTGTATTTGTGCATTTGCATTTTGGATGTTCAATTTTTTTCAAATCCATACTTGAGTTTCCACTTTCCCTTTTTTCTCGTAATAAAAAAGATAACGCAAATAGATCAAAACAAAATGAAAATTTTAGAGTTTATGTATACAAAAAATTGAAAACTGTAATAAATGTAAGTGATGAAAATTATTTCATGCACTAAAAATGAACACCAAAGTCTTCTTATCCATGTTTGGGAAATTCCACTAGTACAACCCTTAAAGCTTGGATTTTTATAAGAAAGAGATTTCTAATTGATCCTAACATGTTTTATATATGGATATGCATGCTTGAAACATGTTGAAGATGCAAATGACATAATGACCCAAAAATTTAAAGGAATATTAAAAATTAAATTCTCAAGTTAACGTGTGGATGGATATTTACTAGACGCAAACAACCCACTTTTTTACTATTTACAAAAAATGGACTTAACAATCATAGATAATCGTAAATGTTTTGATCGATTAATGATGTGTAATGACTATAATTTTTGTTCGAAATGACTTATGGTTTGGGAGTCAACACTCCTTTGATCGATTAATGATGTGTATCACTCGTCTCCCTCCTTTTTCGATGATTACAAAATCTAATATATAAAAAACTAAAAGAGTTTACAATCCTTAAAAATCATAGATACTTTTTTGAATTATCTCTCTCAGCATTTGTTCATTTCCATTTTGAATGTTCAATTTTTTTTCAAATCTAAATTTGAGTTTTCACTCTCCCATTTTTCTCGTAAACAAAAAGATAAGGAAAAGAGATTACTACAAAAAGAAAATTTTAGAGTCTATGTATGCAAAAAATTGAAAACTATAATAAATGTAAGTGAAGAAAATTTTTTCTTCTACAAAAAAGGAACACCAAAGTTTTTTTTATCCATGTTTGGGAAATTCCACTAGCACAACACCTCATAGCTTGGAATTTAATAAGAAAGAGATTTCTAATTGATCCTAACATGTTTTAAATAGGGATATGCAAGCCTGAAACATGTTGAAGATGCAAATGACCTAATGACCAAAAAATTTAAAGGTGTAGAAAAAAATTAAATTCTCATGTTAACGTGTAGTGGGATATTCACCTGAGCCAAACAACCCCCTTTTTGCCCATTTACAAAAAGCAGACCTAATAATCATAGATCATCGTAAAGGTTTTGATCAATTATTATTGAGTAATGGCTATAATTTTTGTTAGAAATGACTTATAGTTTGGGCGTCAACACACTGTTAAAAATCCCTTGCCCCCCCCCTTTTCCAATGATTGAAAAACCGAATTTATAAAAAACTAAAACAGTTTACAGTCCTTAAAAATCACTGATACTTTTTGGAATTATCTCTCTCCGCATTTGTGCATTTCCATTTTGGATGTTCAATTTTTTTTCAAATCCAAACTTGAGTTTTCACTCTCCCTATTTTCTCGTAAATAAAGAGATAAGGCGAATAGATATCAAAAAATGGAAATTTTAGAGTTTATGTATGCAAAAAATTGAAAACTATTATAAATGTAACTGAAGAAAATTTTTTCACCCACTAAAAATGACCACCAAAGTTTTGTTATCCATGATTGGGAAATTCCACAACTAAAACCCCTAATAGCTTGGAATTTTATAAGAAATAGATTTCTAATTGATTCTAACATGTTTCAAATATGGATATGCATCCCTGAAACATATTGAAGATGCAAATGACCAAATGATCCAAAAATTTCATGGAGTAGAAAAAAATTAAATTCTCAAGTTAACCTACGGTGGGATATTTACTCGAGCGAAACAATCCACTTTTTCCGTTGATAGAAAAACCTAATATATAACAAACTAATAGAGTTTACTATCCCTAAAAATCACAGATACATTTTGGAATTATCTTTCTCTGAATTTGTGCATTTCCATTTTGGATGTTCAATTTATTTTCCAATCCAAACTTGAGTTTTCACTCTCCATTTTTTCTCGCAAACTAAAAGATAAGGCAAATTGATCACAACAAAATGAAAAGTTTAGAGTTTATCTATGCAAAAAATTGAAAACTATAATAAATGTAAGTGAAGAATTTTTTTTCAAGCTCTCAAAATTAACATAAAAGTTTTTGATATCCATGTTCTGGAAATTCCACTATTACAACCACTAATAGCTTGGAATTTTATCAGAAAGAGATATCTAATTGATCCTAACATGTTTTAAATATGGATATGCATGCTTGAAACTTGTTGAAGACGCAAATGACCAAATGATTATAAAATTTCATGGAGAAGAAAAAATTAAATTCTCAAGGTAACGTGCGGTGGGATAGTTACTCGAGCCGATCAACCCTCTTTTTGCCCATTTACAAAAAGCTAACATAACAATCATAGATAATCGTAAAGGTTTTGATTGATTAATGATTCGTAATGGCTATAATTTTTGTTAGAACTGACTTATGGTTTGAGAGTCAACACTCAGTTTAAATCCCTCGCCCCCCTTTTCTGTTGATTGAAAACTTAATATATAAAAAACTTATAGAGTTTACAAACCCTAAACATCACAAATACATTTTCGAATTATCTTTCTCTGAATTTGTGCATTTCCATTTTTTAGGTTCAATTTATTTTCCAATGCAAACTTTAGTTATCACTCTCCCTTTTTCTCGTAAACAAAAAGATAAGGCAATTAGATCACAAGAAAATGAAAATTTTAGAGTTTATGTTTGTAAAAAATTGAAAACTATTATAAATGTAAGTGAAGAAAAATTTTTCTCACACTAAAAATGAACACCAAAGTTTTGTTATCCATGTTTTTGAAATTCCACTAGTACAATCCCTAATAGCATGGAATTTGATAAGAAAGAGATTTCTAATTGATCCTAACATGTTTTCAATATGGATATGTATGCCTGAAACATGTTAAAGATGCAAATGACCTAAAGATCCAAAACTTTCAAGGAGAAAAAAAGGTAAATTTTCAAGTTAACGTCCGGTGGGATATTCAACCGAGCCAAACAACCCAATTTTTGTGCATTTACAAAAAGTTGACCTAACAATCATAGATAATACTATAGTTTTGATCGATTAATGAAGCATAACGGCCATAATTTTTGGTAGAACTGACTTATGGTTTGAGACTCAACACTCAGTTTAGATCCCTCGCCCCCATTTTTTGTTAATTGCAAAACCTAATATATAAAAAACTAATAGAGTTTACAATCCGTAAAAATCATAGATACTTTTTGGAATTAGCGCGCGGTGGGGTATTAACCAGAGCCAAACAACCCACTTTTTGCCTATTTAAAAAAAGCTGACATAACAATCATAGATCATCGTAAAGGTTTTGATCGATTAATGATGGGTAACGGCTATAATTTTTCTTTAAATGAGTTATCGTTTGGGAGTCAACACTCAGTTAAAAATGTCTGGCCCCCCATTTTCCAATGATTGCAACACCTAATATATAAAAATTTTAAAGAGTTTACAATCAATAAAAATCACACATACTTTTTTGAATTATATCTCTTTGCATTTTTGCATTTGCATTTTGGATGTTCAATTTTCTTTTCAAATCAAAACTTGAGTTTTAACTCTCCCTTTTTTACTTGTAAACAAAAAGATAAGGCAAAAAGATCACAACAAAATGAAAATTATAGAGTTTATGTATGCAAAAATTGAAAACTATAATAAATATAAGAGAAGAAAATTTTTTCACGCACTAAAAATTTACACCAAAGTTGTGTTATCCATGTTTTTGAAATTCCACTAATACAACCCCTAATAGCTTGAAATTTGATCAGAAAGAGATTTTAATTGATCCTAACATGTTTTAGGGATGGATATGCATGCCTGAAACATGCTGAAGATGAAAATAACCTAATGATCCAAAAATTTCAAGGAGTAGGAAAAATTAAATTCTCAAGTTAACGTGCAGTGGAATATTTACCTGAGCCAAACAACCTACTTTTTTCCTATTGACAAAAAGCGGACCAACATTGTAAATGTTTTGATCAATTAATGATGTGTAACGGCTATAAGTTTTGTTAGAAATGACTTATGGTTTGGCAGTCAACATTGAGATAAAAACACATCCCCCCCCCCCCCCCTTTTCCGATGATTGCAAAACCTAATATATAAAAAACAAAAAAATTTTACAATCCTTAAAAATTGCAAATACTTATTGGAATTATCTCTCTCTCCATTTGTGCATTTGCATTTTGGATGTTCAATTTTTTTTCAAATCGAAACTTGAGTTTTCAGTCTCTTTTTTCTCGTAAACAAAAAGATAAGGCAAATAGATCAAGCCAAAATGAAAATTTTAAAGTTTAAGTACACAAAAAATTGAAAATTATAATAAATGTAAGTGAAGAAAATTATTTCATGCACTAAAAGTGAACACCAAAGTCTTGTTATCCATGTATGGAAAATTCCACAAGTACAAACTCTAATAGCTTGGAATTTTATAAGAAAGAGATTTCTAATTGATCCTAACATGTTTTGAATATGGATATGAATGCCTGAAACATGTTGAAGATGCAAATGACCTAATGATCCAAAACTTTATAGAAGTAGAAAAAATTAAATTCTCAAGTTAACGTGTGGAGGGATATTTACTAGACCCAAAAAATCCACTTTTTGCCTATTTAAAAAAGTGGACCTAATAGTCATAAATAATTATAAATATTTTGATCGATGAATGATGTGTAACGGCTATAATTTTTGTTCGAAATGACTTATGGTTTGGGAGTCAACACTCAATTGAAAATCCCTCGCCTCCCTCCTTTTTCGATGATTGCAAAACCTAATATACAAAAAGCTAAAAGAGTTTACAATCCTTAAAAATTGTAGATACTTTTTGGAATTATCCCTCTCAGCATTTGTGCATTTCCATTTTGGATGTTCAATTTTTTTTCAAATCCAAACTTGAGTTTTCACTCTCCCATTTTTCTCGTAAACAAAATGATAAGGCATATAGATCACTACAAAAAGGAAATTTTAGAGTCTATGTATGTAAAAAATTGAAAACTATAATAAATGTAAGTGAAGAAAAAATTTTCACGCACTAAAATAAACACCAAAGGTTTTGTTATCCATGTTTGGGAAATTCCTCTAGCACAATACGTAATAGCTTGGAATTTTATAAGAAAGAGATTTCTAACTGATCCTAACATGTTTTAAATATGGATATGCATGCCTGAAACATGTTGAAGATGCAAATGACCTAATGACCAAAAAATTTAAAGGAGTAGAAAAAATTAAATTTTCATGTTAACGTGCAGTGGGATATTCACCTAAGTCAAACAAGCCACTTTTTGCCCATTTACAAAAAGCAGACCTAACAATCATAAATCATCATTTTGATCAATTAATGATACGTAACGGTTGTAATTTTTTTTAGAAATGAGTTATGGTTTGGGAGTCAACACTCAATTAAAAATACCCCCCCCCCCCCCCCTTTTCCGATGATTGCAAAACCTAATATATAAAAAACTAAAAGAGTTTACAATCCCTAAAAATCGCAAATACATATTGGAATTATCTCTCTCTGCATTTGTCCATTTCCATTTTGGATTTTCAATTTTTTTTCAAATCTAGACTTGAGTTTTCACTCTCCCTTTTTTCTCGTAAACAAAAAAATAAGGCAAATAGATCACACTAAAATGAAAATTTTATAGTTTATGTATGCAAAAAATTGAAAACTATAATAAATGTAAGTGAATAAAATTATTTCACGTACTAAAAATGAACACCAAAGTCTTGTTATCCATGTATGGGAAATTCCACTAGTACAACCCCTAATAGCTTGGAATTTTATAAGAAAGAGATTTCTAATTGATCCTAACATGTTTTAAATATGGATATGCATGCGTGAAACATGTTGAACATGCAAATGACCAAATGAGCCAAAAATTTAGAGTAGAAAAAATTAAATTCTAAAGTTAACGTGTGGAGGGATATTTACAAGACCCAAACAACCCACTTTTTGCTTATTGACAAAAAGCGGACCTAACAATCATAGATAATCGTAAATGTTTTGATCGATTAATGATGTGTAACGGCTATAATTTTTGTTCGAAATGACTTATGGTTTGGCCATCAACACTCAGTTAAAAATCCCTCGCCTCCCGCCATTTCCGATGATTGCAAAACCTAATATATAAAAAAATAAAAGAGTTTAAAATCCTTAAAAATCTTAGATACTACTTGGAATTATCTCTCTCAGCATTTATGCATTTCCATTTTGCATGTTCAATTTTTTTTCAAATCCAAACTTGAGTTATCAATGTTCCATTTTTCTCGTAAACAAAAAGAAAAGTCAAATAGATCACTACAAAAATAAAATTTTAGAGTCTATGTATGTAAAAAATTGAAAACTAAAATAAATTAATGTAAAGAAAATTTTTCACTCACTAAAAATTAACACCAAAGTTTTGTTATCTATGTTCGGGAAAATCCACTAGTACAACCCCTAATTGATTGGAATTTTATAAGAAAGAGATTTCTAATTGTTACTAACCTTTTTTAAATATGGATAAGCAAGGCTGAAACATGTTGAAGAGGCATATGACCGAATGATCCAAAAATTTCAAGGAGTAGAAAAAATTAAATTCTCAAGTTAAAATGTGGTGGGATATTTACCTGAGCCAAACAACCCACTTTTTGCCTATTTAAAAAAAGCTGACATGACAATCATAGATCCTCGTAAAGGTTTTGATTGATTAATGATGTGTAATGGCTATAATTTTTGTTAGAACTGACTTATGGTTTGGGAGTAAACATTCAGTTATGAATGCCTCGCCCTCCCTTTTCCGACGATTTCAAAACCTAATATATAAAAAACCAAAAGAGTTTACACTCCCTATAAATCACATATTCTTTTTGGAATTATCTCTCTCTACATTTATGCATTTTCTTTTTGGATGTTCAATTTTTTTTCAAATCCAAACTTGAGTTTTCACTCTCCTTTTTTTCTCGTAAACAAAAAGATAAGTAAAGTAGATCACAACAAAATGAAAAATTTAGAGTTTATGCATGTAAAAAATAGAAAACTATAAAAAATGTCAGTGAAGAAAAAATTTTCACGCACTAAAAATGAACACCAATGTTTTGTTATCCTTGTTTGGGAAATTCCACTAGTACAACCCCTAATAGCTTGAAATTTGATAAGAAAGAGATTTATAAATCCAAACTAGAGTTTTCACTCTCCCAATTTTCTCGTAAACAAAAAGATAAGGCAAATACTCACATCCAAATGAAAATTTTAGAGTTTATGTATGCAAAAAATTGAAAACTATAATAAATGTAAGTGAAGAAAATTTTTAATGCACTAAAAAGGAACACAAAAGTTTTTGTTATCCAAGTTTGGGAAATTCCACTATTACAACCACTAATAGCTTGGAATTTGATAAGAAAGAGATTTCTAATTGATCCTAACAAGTTTTAAATACGGGTAAGCATTTTTGAAACTTGTTGAAGATGCAAATGACCAAATGATCCAAAAATTTCAAGAAGTAGAAAAAATTAAATTCTCAAGTTAACGTACGATGGGATAGTTACTCGAACGGAACAACCCACTTTTTTCCCAGTTAAAAAAGCTAACCTAACAATCATAGAAAATCGTAAAGGTTTTGATCGATTAATGATGCGTAATGGCTATAATTTTTGTTAACAATGACTTATGGTTTAGGAGTAAACACTCAATTAAAAATGTCTCCCCCCGCCCCCCTTTTCCATTGATTGTAAAACCTAATATATAAAAAACTAAAAGAGTTTACAATCCCTAAAAATCGCAAATACTTTTTTGGAAATATCTCTCTCTGCATTTGTGCATTTGCATTTTGGATGTTCAATTCTTTTTCAAATCCAAACTTGAGTTTTCACTCTCCCTTTTTTCTTGTAAACAAAAAGATAAGGCAAATAGAACACAACAAAATGAAAATTTTATAGTTGAAGTAAGCAAAAACTTGAAAACTATAATAAATCTAAGTGAGGAAAATTATTTCAAGCACTAAAAATGAACACCAAAGTCATGTTATCGATGTTTTGAAAAATCCACTAGCCCTAATAGTTTGGAATTTTATAAGAAAGAGATTTCTAAATGATCCTAACATGTTTTAAAAATGGATATGCATGGCTGAAACATGTTGAAGATGAAAATGACCTAATGACCCAAAAATTTAAAGGAGTAGAAAAAATTAAATTCTCAAGTTAATGTGTGGAGGGATATTTACAAGACCCAAACAACCCACTTTTTGTCCTATTTACAAAAAGCGGTGCTAACAATCATAGATAATCATAAATTTTTGATCGATTAATGATGTGTAACGGCTATAATTTTTGTTCCAAATGACTTATGGTTTGGGAGTCAACACTCAGTTAAAAATCCCTTGCCTCCCTCCTTTTCCGATGATTGCAAAACCTTATATATAAAAAACTAAAAGAGTTTAAAATCCCTAACAATCACAAATACTTATTGAAATTATCTCTCTCTGCATTTGTGCATTTGCATTTTGGATTTTCAATTTTTTTTCAAATCTAGACTTGAGTTTTCACTCTTCCTTTTTCTCGTATACAAAACGATAAGGCAAGTAGATCACAGTAAAATGAAAATTTTATAGTTTATGTATGCAAAAAATTGAAAACTATAATAAATGTAAGTGAAGAAAATTATTTCACGTACTAAATGAACACCAAAGTCTTGTTATCCATGTATGGGAAATTCCACTAGTACAACCCCTAATAGCTTGGAATTTTTTGAGAAAGAGATTTCTAACTGATCCTAACATGTTTTAAATATGCATATGCATTCTTGAAACATGTTGAAGATGCAAATGACCAATTGATCCAAAAATTTAAAGGAGTAGAAAAAATTAAATTCTCATGTTAACGTGTGGAGGGATATTTACTAGACCCAAACAACCCACATTTTTCTTATTTACAAAAAGCGGTCCTAACAATCATAGATAGTTGTAAATGTTTTGATCGATTAATGATGTGTGACGGCTATAATTTTTGTTCGAAATGACTTATGGTTTGGGAGTCAACACTCAGTTAAAAATCCCTCGCCTCCCTCGTTTTTCGATGATTGCAGAACCTAATATATAAAAAACTAAAAGAGTTTACAATCCTTAAAAATCATAGATACTTTTTGGAATTATCTCTCTCAGCATTTGTGCATTTCCATTTTGGATGTTCAATTTTTTTTCAAATCCAAACTTGAGTTTTCACTCTCCCATTTTCTCATAAACATTAAGATAAGGCATATAGATCACTAAAAAAAGAAAATTTTAGAGTCTATGTATGCAAAAAATTGAAAACTATAATAAATGTAAGTGAAGAAACCTTTTTCACGCACTAAAAATGAACACCAAAGTTTTTGTTATCCATGTTTGGGAAATTCCAATAGCACGACACCTAATAGCATGGAATTTTTTAAGAAATAGATTTTTAATTGACCCTAACAAGTTTTAAATCTGGATATGCATGCCTGAAACACGTTGAAGATGCAAATGACCTAATGACCAAAACATTTAAAGGAGTAGAAATGACTTATGGCTTAGGAGTCAACACTCAATTAAAACTCCATCACTCCCCCCCCCCCCCCCCCCCCTTTTCCGATGATTGCAAAACCTAATATATAAAAAACTGAAAGAGTTAAAAATCCTTAAAAATCACTGATACTTTTTGGAATTATATCTCTCAGCATTTGTGCATTTCCATTTTGGATATTCAATTTTTTTTCAAATCCACTCTTGAGTTTTCACTCTCCCTTTTTTCTCGTAAACAAAGAGATAAGGCAAAAAGATCACAACAAAAAGAAAATTTTAGAGTTTATGAATCCAAAAAATTGAAAACTATTATAAATGTAAGTGAAGAATTTTTTTCACGCACTAAAAATGACCACCAAAGTTTTGTTATCCATGTTTTGGAAATTCCACACTTACAACCCCTAATAGGTTGGAATTTTATAAGAAATAGATTTCTAATTGATCCTAACATGTTTTAAATATGGATATGCATCCTTGAAACATATTGAAGATGAAAATGAACAAATGATCCAAACATTTCAAGGTGTAGAAAAAATTAAATTCTCAAGTTAACGTGCGGTGGGATATTTACTCGAGTCAAACAACCCACTTTTTGCCCATTTAAAAAAAGCTAACTTAACAATCATAGATAACCATAAAGGTTTTATCATTTAATGATGTGTAATGGCTATAATTTTTGTTAGAACAGACTTGTGGTTTGAGAGTCAACACTTGTTTAAATCCCTCGCCCCCCTTTTCCGTTGATTGCAAAACCTAATATATAAAAAACTAATAGAGTTTACAATCCCTAAAAGTCACAGATACATTTTGGAATTATCTTTCTTTGAATTTGTGCATAACCATTTTGGATGTTCAATTTATTTTACAATCCAAACTTGAGTTTTCACTCTCCATTTTTTCTGGAAAACAAAAAGATAAGGCAAATAGATCACAACAAAATGAAAATTTTAGAGTTTATGTATGGAAAAAATTGAAAACTATAATAAATATAAGTGAAGAACTTTTTTTCACGTGCTAAAAATGAACACCAAAGTTTTGTTATCCAGGTTTCGGAAATTCCACTAGTACAACACCTAATAGCTTGGAATTTGATAAGAAAGAGATTTCTAATTGATCCTAACATGTTTTCAATATGGATATGTATGCTAGAAACAAGTTGAAGATGCAAATGACCTAATGATCCAAAAATTTCAAGGAGAAAAAAAATTAAAATCTCAAGTTAACGTGCGGTGATATTCAACCGAGCCAAAAAAACCCACTTTTTGCGCATTTAAAAAAAATTGACCTAACAATCATAGATAATCCTAAAGGTTTTTATCAATTAATGATGTGTAACGGCCATACTTTTTGGTAGAACTGACTTATGGTTTGAGAGTCAACGCTCAGTTGAAATCCCTCGGCCCCCTTTTTCGTTGCTTGCAAAACCTAATAAATAAGAAACTAATAGAGTTTACAATGCCTAAAAATCGCAGATACTTTTTGGAATTAACGTGTGGTAGATATTTACTAGAGCCAAACAATCCACTCATTGCCTTTTTACAAAAAGTTGACGTAACAATCATAGATCATCGTAAAGGTTTTGATCAATTAATGAAATGTAATGACTTTAATTTTTTTAGAAATGACTTACGGTTTGGGAGTCTACACTTAGCTAAAAATGGCTCGGCCTCCCTTTTTCGATGATTGCAAAACCTAATATATAAAAAACTAAAAGAGTTTACTATAGCTAAAAATCTATGATACTTTTTGGAATTATCTTTCTCTGCAAATGTGCATTTTCATTTTGGATGTTCAATTTTTTTTTCAAATTCAAACTTGAGTTTTCACTCTCCCTTTTTTCTCGTAAACAAAAACATAAGGAAAATAGATAACGACAAAATGAAAATTTAAGAGTTTTTGTATTCAAAAATTTGAAAATTATAATAAATTTAAGTGAAGAAAATTATTTCACGCACTAGAAATAAACACCAAAGTTGTGTTCCATATTTGGGAAATTCCACTAGTAGAACCCCTAATATCTTGGTGGAATTTTATAAGAAAGAGATTTCTAATTGATCCTAACATGTTTTAAATATGGATATGCATGCCTGAAGCATGTTGAAGATGCAAATGACCTAATGACCTAATGATCCAAAATTTTCAAGTAGTAGGAAAAATTAAATTCTCTAGTAAATGTGCGGTTGGATATTTACCAGAGCTAAACAACCCAGTTTTTGCCTATTTACCAAAAGCAAACCTAACAATCATAGATCATCATAAATGTTTTGATCGATTAATGATGTGTAACGGCAATAAGTTTTGTTAGAAATGACTTATGGTTTGGGAGTCAACACTCAGTTAAAAATGCCTCGCGCCCCCTTTTCCGATGATTGCAAAACCTAATATATAAAAAACTAAAAGAGTTTACAATCCTTAAAAATTACAAATACTTTTTAGAATTATCTCTCTCTGCATTTGTGCATGTCCATTATGGATGTTAATTTTTTTTTCAAATCCAAACTTGAGTTTTCACTCTCCTATTTTTCTTGTAAAGAAAAAGATATGGAAAATAGCTCACAACAAAATGAAAATTTTAGAGTTTATGTATGCTAAAAATTGAAAACTATTATAAATATAGGTCTAGAAATTTTTTTCACCCACTAAAAATGACCACCAAAGTTTTGTTATCCATGTTTGGGAAATTCCACTATTACAACCCGAATCGCTTGGAATTTGATATGAAATAGATTTCTATTTGATCCTAACATGTTTTAAATATGGATATGCATCCCCGGCACATATTGAAGATGCAAATGACCAAATGATTCCAAAGTTTCACCGAGTAGAAAAAATTAAATTCTCAAGTTAACGTGCTGAGGGATATTTACTCGAGCCGAACAACCCACTTTTTGCCCATTTACAAAACGCTAACGTAACAATCATAGATAATGGTAAAGGTTTTGATCGATTAATGATGTGTAACGGCTAAAATTTTTGTTAGAACTGACTTATGGTTTGAGAGTCAACACTCAATTTAAATCCCTCACCCCCCCTTTTCTGTTGATTGCAAAACCTAATATATAAAAAACTAATAGAGTTTACAATCCCTAAAAATCACTGATACATTTTTGAATTATCTTTCTCTGCATTTGTGCGTTTCCATTTTGGATGTTCAATTTATTTTCAGTTCCAAATTTGAGTTTTCAAACTCTCTTTTTTCTCGTAAAAAAAAGATAAGGCAAATTGATCTCAACAAAATGAAAATTTTAGAGTTTTTGTATGCAAAAAATTGAAAATTATAATAAATGTAAGTGAAATTTTTTTTTTCACGCACTAAAAATTAACACCAAAGTTTTGTTATCCATGTTTGGGAAATTCCACGAGTACAACCCCTAATAGCTTGCAATTTTATAAGAAAGAGATTTCTAATTGATACTAACATGTTTTAATATGGATATTCAAGGCTGAAACATGTTGAAGATGCAAATGACCCAATGATCCAAAAATTTCAAGTAGAAAATTTTAAATTCAAATCCAAACTTGAGTTTTCACTCTCCCATTTTTCTCGTAAACAAAAAGATAAGGCAAATAGATCACAAGAAAATGAAAATTTAAGAGTTTCTGTATGCAAAAAAAATTGAAAACTTTAATAAATGTAAGTGAAGAAAATTATTTCACGCACTAAAAATGAACATCAAAGTTTTGTTATCCATGTTTTGGAAATTGCACTAGTACAACCCCTAGTAGCTTGGTGGAATTTTATAAGAAAAAGATTTTTAATTGATGCTAACATGTGTTAAATGTGGTGGATACGCATGCCTGAAACGTGGTCAAGATGCAAATGACCTAATGATCCAAAAATTTAAAGGGAGTCGAAAAAATTAAATTCTCAAGTTAACGTGCGGTGGAATATGTATCAGAGCCATACAACCTACTTTTTGCCTATTTAGAAAATGATGACGTAATAATCATAGATGATCGTAAAGGTTTTGATCTATTAATGATGTGTAATGGCTATAATGTTTGTTAGAAATTAATTATGGTTTGGGAGTCAACACTTAGTTAAAAATAACTCCCCCCCAACCTAATATATAAAAAACTAAAAAAGTTTACAATCCTAAAAATCAGATATTCTTTTTGGAATTATCTCTCTCTGCATTTGTGCATTTGCATTTTGGATGTTCAATTTTTTTTTCAAATCCAAACTTGAGTTTTCACTCTTCCTTTTTTCTCGTAAACAAAAAGATAAGGCAAATAGATCACAACAAAATGAAAATTTTAGAGTTTATGTATGCAAAAAATATTAAATATAATAAATGTAAGTGAAGAAAAGTTTTTGACGCACTAAAAATGAACACCAAAATTTTGTTATCCATGTTAGGGAAATTCCTCTTGTCCAACCCCTAATTTCTTGGAATTTGATAAGAAAGAGATTTCTAATTGATCCTAACATGTTTTAAATATGGATATGCATGCAAACATATTGAAGTTGCAAATGACCAAATAATCAAAAAAAATCAAGGAGTAGAAAAAATAAATTCTCAAGTTAACGTGCGGTGGGATATTAACTCGAGCCAAACAACCTACTTTTTGTGCATTTACAAAAATATGACCTAACAATCATAGATAATCCTAAAGGTTTTGATCGATTAATGAAGCGTAACGGCCAATTTTTGGACGAACTAACTTATGGTTTGAGAGTCAACCCTCAGTTTAAATCCCTCGCCCCCTTTTTTGTTGATTGCAAAACCTAAAATATAAAAAAAACTAATAGAGTTTACAATCCATAAAAATCGCAGATACTTTTTGGAATTAATTGCAATGGGATATTTACCAGAGCCAAACAACCCACTTTTTGCCTATTTACAAAAAATTGATGTAACAATCATAGATCATCGTAAAGGTTTTGAATGATTAATTATGGGTAATGGCTATAATTTTTGGTAGAAATGACTTATGGTTTGGGAGTCAACACTCAATTAAAAATGCCTCACCCCCCGTTTTTCGATGATTGCAAAACCTAATATATAAAAATATAAAAGAGTTTACAATCAATAAAAATCACATATTCTTTTTGGAATTATCTCTCTTCATTTGTGCATTTGAATTTTGGATGTTCAATTTTTTTTCAAATCCAAACTTGAGTTTTCACTCTCCTTTTTTTTCTCGTAAACAAAAAGATAAGGCAAAAAGATCAATACAAAATGAAAATTTTAGAGTTAATGTATGCAAAAATTAAAAACTATAATAAATGTAAGAGAAAAAAAAATTTGACGCACTAAAAATGAACACCAAAGTTTTGTTATCCATGATTGAGAAATTCCACTAGTACAACCTGTAATAGCTTGGAATTTGATAAGAAAGAGACTTCTAATTGATCCTAACAAGTTTTAAGTATGGATATGCGTGCCTAAAACATGTTGAAGATGAAAATGACCTAATGGTCCAAACATTTTAAGGAGTAGAAAAAATTAAATTCTCAAGTTAACGTGCGGTGGGATATTCAAGCGAGCCAAACATGCCACTTTTTGTGCATTTACAATAGCTGACCTAACAATCATAGATCATCGTAAACGTTCCAAATTTGAATTTTCAATCTCCCTTTTTTTTCTTAAACAAGAAGATAATGCAAATAGATCACAACAAAATGAAAATGTAAGTGAAGAATGTTTTTTCACCCACGAAAAATGACCACCAAAGTTTTGTTATCAATGTTTGGGAAATTTCAGTAGTACAACACCTAATAGCTTGGAATTTGATAAGAAAGAGATTTGTAATTGATCTTAACATGTTTTCAATATGGATAAGTATGCCTCAAACATGTTGTGGATGCAAATGACCTAATGATCCAAAAATTTCAACGAGAAAAAAAATTAAATTATGAAGTTAACATGTGGTGGGATATTCAACTGAGCCAAAAAACCAACTATGTATGCATTTACAAAAAGCTGACCTAACAATCAAAGATAATCCTTAAGGTTTGCATCGATCAATGATGCATAACGGCCATAATTTTTGGTAGAACTGACTTAAGGTTTGAGAGTCAACACTCAGTTTAAATTCCTTGCCCCCCTTTTCCATTGATTGCAAAACCTAATATATAAAAAACTAAAAGAGTTTACAATCCCTAAAAATCGCAGATACTTTTTGGAATTAATGTGCGGTGGGATATTTACCAGAACCGAACAACCCACTTTTTGCCTATTTAAAAAAAGTTGTAGTAACAACCATAGATCATCGTAAAGGTTTTGATCGATTAATGATGCGTAATGACTATAATTTTTGTTAGTAATGACTTATGGTTTGGGAGTCTACACTGAGTTAAAAATGCCTCGCCCCCCCTTTTTCGATGATTGCAAATCCAAATATATAAAAAACTAAAAGAGTTTACAATCCCTTAAAATTGAAGATACTTTTTGGAATTATCTCTCTCTTCATTTGTGCATTTGCATTTTGGATGTTCAACTTTTTTTAAAATCCAAACTTGAGTTTTCTCTCTCCCTTTTTTCTCGTAAAAAAAACATAAGGCAAATAGATCACGACAAAATGAAAATTTTATAGTTTATGTATGCAAAAAATTGAAAACAATAACAAATGTAAGTGAAGAAATTTATTTCACGCACAAAAAACGAACACCAAAGTTTTCCTATCCATGTTTGGTAAATTCCACTAGTACAACCCCTAATAGCTTGGATGAATTTTATAAGAAAGAGATTTATTGTTGGAAGATGAGCTCAAGCCCACACATCAAAGGAGTGGCATATGTGTAAAATATGGTACTTTCCATAAAGATGGTATAGAAGTGTAAATATGTGTTTCTTTTATGTCTTTTGTTTTATCAAGTTGTAACCCTAAGGGTATTGTAAAACTATAAATAAAGGCATTGGCTAAAAGGTAGGGCATTGAAGCGCTCTCCGCTTTTTCCACAAATTCGTCCAGCCCTCATTTTTCTTTTTGACGCAACCCTCTTCTCCCTTAATCCAAACTCTCTTCTTCCACGTTCTTCTTCTTCTCTTCTCCTTCTCTCTTCTTCTTCTTCTTCTTTCTTGTTGATCTAAAGTTCCTTTCATGAGATCCTAAATTCTACATTTATAATTGATCCTAACATGTTTTAAATATGGATATGCATGCCTGAAACATGTTGAAGATGCAAATGACCTAATGATCCAAAAATTTCAAGGAGTAGAAAAAATTAAATTCTCAAGTTAACGTGCAGTGGGATATTTTCTAGAGCCAAACAACCCTGGATTTTCCTATTTACAAAAAGCGGACCTAACAATCATAAATCATCGTAAATGTTTTGATCGATTAATGATGTGTAACGACTATAATTTTTGTTAGAAATGACTTATGGTTTGGGAGTCAACACTCAATTAAAAATTCCTCGCCCCCCCTTTTCCAATGATCGCAAAACCTAAAATGTAAAAAGCTAAAGGAGTTTACAATCCTTAAAAATCACAGATACTTTTTGGAATTATCTTTCTTTGCATTTGTGCATTTCCATTCAGGATGTTCAATTTTTTTTCAAATCCAAAGTTGAGTTTTCACTCTCCCATTTTTCTCGTAAACAAAAAGGTAAGGCAAATAGATCACAACAAAATGAAAATTTTAGAGTTTATGTTTGGAAAAAACTAAAATCTATAATAATTATCAGCAAAGAAAATTTTTTCACGCACTAAAAATGAACACCAAAGTTTTTGTTATCCATGTTTGGAAAATTTCACTAGTACAACCCCTAATAGCTTGGTGGAATTTTATAAGAAAGAGATTTCAAATGGATCCTAACATGTTTTAAATACGAATATGCTTGCCTGAAACATGTTGAAGGTGCAAATGACCAAATGACCTAAAACTTTCAACAAGAAGAAAAAACTAAATTCTCTTGTTAACGTGCAGTGGGATATTTACCTGAGTCAAACAACCCACTTTTTGCCCATTTAAAAAAAACACACCTAACAATCATAGATCATTGGATACGTTTTGATCGATTAATGATGTGTAATGGCTATAATTTTTGTTAGAAATGACTTATGGTTTGGGTGTCAACACTCAGTTAAAAATCCACCCCCCCCCCCCCCCCTCCCCCCTTTTCCGATGATTGAAAAACCTAATATCTCATACAATTTTTGGAATTATCTCTCATAGAATTTTTGCATTTCCATTTTGGATGTTCAATTTTTTTTCAAATCCAAACTTGAGTTTTCACTCTCCTTTTTTTCTCGTAAACAAAGAGATAAGGCAAATAGATCACAAGAAAATAAAAAATTTAGAGTTTATGTACGCCAAAAATAGAAATCTATTATAAATGTAAGTGAAGGAATTTTTTTCACCCACTAAAAATGACCACCAAAGTTTTGTTATCCATACTTGGGAAATTCTACTATTACAACCCCTAGTTGCTTGGAATTTGATAAGAAATAGATTTCTATTTGATCCTAACATGTTTTAAATATGGATATGCAACCCTGAAACATATTGAAGATGCAAATGACAAAATGATCCAAAATTTTCAAGGAGTAGAAAAATTATATTCTCAAGTTAACGTGTGGAGGGATATTTACTCGAGCCGAAGAACCCACTTTTTGCCCATTTACAAAAAGCTAACCTAACAATCATAAATAATCGTAAAGGTTTTGATTAATTAATGATGTGTAACGGCTAAAATGTTTGTTAGAACTGACTTATGGTTTGAGAGTTAACACTTAGTTTAAACCCCTCACCCCCCTTTCTGCTGATTGCAAAAAATAATCTATAAAAAACTAATAGAGTTTACAATCTCTAAAAATCACATATTCTTTTTGGAATTATCTTTCTTTGCATTTGTGCATTTCCATTTTGGATGTGTGGTTTATTTTCTATTGCAAATTTGAGTTTTCAATCTCCCTTTTTTCTCATAAACAAAATAATAAGGCAAATAGATCACAACAAAATCAAAATTTTTTTAGTTTATGTATGCAAAAAATTGAAAACAACAATAAATGTAAGCGAAGAAAATTTTTTCACTCACTAAAAATGAACACCAAAGTTTTGTTATCCATGTTTGGGAAATTCCACTAGTACATCCCCTAATAGCTTGCAATTTTATAAGAAAGAGATTTCTAATTGATACTAACATGTTTTAAATATGGATATGCAAGGCTGAAACATGTTGGAGATGCAAGTGACCTAATGATCCAAACATTTCTATAAGTAGAAAAAATAAAATTCTCAAGTTAACATGCGGTGGGATATTTACCAGAGCCAAACAACCCATTTTTTTCTTGTTTTTCAAAAATATGACGAAACAATAATAGATCATCGTAAAGGTTTTCATTGATTAATAATGTGTAATGGCTATAATTTTGGTAGAAAGGACTTATGGTTTAGGAGTCAACACTAAGTTAAAAATGCCTCCCCCCCCCCCCCCCCCTCTCCCCACCCCTTCCCCGTTTTACGATGATTGCAAAACCTAATGTATAAAAAAGTAAAAGAGTTTACAAACCTAAAAATCACATATTATTTTTGGAATTATCACTCTTTGCATTTGTGCATTTGTATTTTGGATGTTCAAATTTTTTTCAAATCCAAACTTGAGTTTTCACTCTCCCTTTTTTCTCGTAAACAAATGGATAACACAAATAGATCACAACAAAATGAAAATTTTAAAGCTTATGTATGCAAAAAAAATAAAACTATAATAAATGTTAGAAAAGAAAATTTTTTGAACACTAACAATGAATAGCAAAATTTTATATTTAGGGAAATTCCAGTAGTCCAACCCCTAATTGCTTGGAATTTGATAAGAGAGAGATTTATAATTGATCCTAACATGTTTTAAATATGGATATGCAAGCCTGAATCATATTGAAGATGCAAATGACCAAATGATCCAAAACTTTGGAGTAGAAAAAATAAATTCTCAAGTTAACCAATGGTGGGATATTAACTCGAGCTAAACAATCCACTTTTTACCCATTTACAAAAAGCTAACCTAACAATCATAAATAATCATAAAGGTTTTGATCGATTAATGATGTGTAACGGCTATAATTTATGTTAGAAATGACTTATGGTTTGGGAGTCAACACTCTGTTAAAAATGCCTTGCCCCCCCTTTTCCGATGATTGCAAAAACCTAATATATAAAAAAATCAAAGAGTTTACATTCCTTAAAAATCACAGATACGTTTTGGAATTATTCTCTCAGCATTTGTGCATTTCCATATTGGATGTTCAATTTTTTTTCAAATCCAAACTTGAGTATTCACTCACCCTTTTTTCTCGTAAACCAAAAGATAAGGCAAATAGATCACAACAAAATGAAAATTTGTATCCAAAAATTGAAAACTATAATAAATGTAAGTGAAGAAAATTATTTCACGCACTAAAAATGAACACCAAACTTTTATTATCCAAGTTTGGGAAATTCCACTTGTACAACCCTAATAGCTTGGTGGAATTTTATAAGTAAGAGATTTCTAATTAATCCTAATATGTTTTAAATATAGATATCCATGCCTGAAACATGTTGAAGATGCAAATTACTTAATGATCGAAAAATGTCAACGAGTAGAAAAAATTAAATTCTCAAGTTAAGGTGTGGTGGGATATTTACTAGACCCATACAACCCACTTTTTGCCTATTTACAAAGAGTGAACCTAACAATCATAGATCATTGTAAAGGTTTTGATCGATTAATGATGTTTAACGGCTATAATTTTTGTTAGAAATGACTTATGGTTTGGGAGTCAACACTCAGTTAAAAATGCCTCGCACCCCCTTTTTGGATAATTATAATATATAAAAAACTAAAACAGTTTACAATCCTTAAAAATCACAGATACTTTTTGGAATTGTCTCTCTCAGCATATGTGCATTTCCATTTTCAATGTTCAATTTTTTTTCAAAAAAAATCAAACTTGAGTTTTCTCTCTCCCATTTTTCTCGTAAACAAAAAGATAAGGCAAATAGATCACAACAAAATATAAATTTTAGAGTTTATTTATGCAAAAAATTTAAAATTATAATAAATGTAAGTGAAGAAAAAAATTTCACGCACTAAAAATGAACACCAAAGTTTTGTTACCCATGTTTGGGAAATTTCACTAGCACAACACTTGATAGCTTGGAATTTAAAAAAAAAAAGATTTCTAGTTGATCCTAACATGTTTTAAATATGGATATACATGCCTGAAACATGATGAAGCTGCAAATGACCTAATGACCAAAATATTTCAAGGAGTAGAAAAAATTAAATTCTCATGTTAACGTGCATTGGGAAATTCACCCGAGCCAAACAACCCACTTTTTGCCCATTTACAAAAAGCATACCTAACAATGATAGATCATCGTAAAGGTTTTGATCGAGTAGTGATGCGTAATGGCTATAATTTTGGTTAGAATCTACTTATGGTTTGGGAGTCAACACTCAGTTAAAAATCCCCTTTCCAAAGATTGGAAAACCTAATATATTAAAAACTAAAAGAATTTACAATCCTTAAAAATCACTTATACTTTTTGGAATTATCTGTCTCAGCATATCTGCATTTCCATTTTGGATGTTCAATATTTTTTCAAATCCAAACTTGAGTTTTCACTCTACCTTTTTTCTCGTAAACAAAGAGATAAGGCAAATAGATCACAACAAAATCAAAATTTTAGAGTTTATGTATGAAAAAATTGAAAACTATTATAAATGTAAGTGAATAAAAAGTTTTCACCCTCTAATAATGACCACCAAAGTTTTGTTATCCATGTTTCGGAAATTCCACTATTACAACCCCCAATAGTTGGGTATTTTATAAGAAATAGATTTGTGTTTGATCCTAACATGTTTTAAATATGGATATACATCCTTGAAACATATTGAAGATGAAAATGACCAAATGATCCAAAAATTTTGAGTAGAAAAAATTAAACTCTCAAGTTAACGTGCGAAGGGATATTTACTCGAGCCGAACAACCCACTTTTTGCCCATTTACAAAAAGTTAACCTAACAATCATAGATAATCGTAAAGGTTTTGATCGATTAATGATGTGTAACGGCTATAATTTTTATTAGAATTGACTTATGGTTTGAGAGTCAACACTCAGTTTAAATCCCTCTCCCCCCTTTTTCGTTGATTGCAAAACCTAATATATAAAAAACTAATAGAGTTTACAATCCCTAAAAATCACAGATACATTTTGGAATTATCTTTTTCTGTATTTGTGCATTACCATTTTGGATGTTCAATTTATTTTCAGTTCCAAACTTGAGTTTTCACTCTCGCTTTTTTAAGCGAACAAAGGTTGGTTTTACACTGTTATATTGTGGGACCCACCATGGAGTCACAAGCTAGTGGGATCCACCAACATAGGTTTGTTTTACTCTGTTATATTGTTGGACCCACCATGGAGGCACAAGCTAGTGGGACCCACCAATGAAGACATGGGCAAGATTTACTCTTCTATAATGTGGGACTGACCATGGAGGCACAAGCTGGTGGGACCCACCAAGAGGTTTTGTGGGACCCACAAGGATAACCACGAGTTGGCAATCTATCCTAGAAGGGCAGGAGGTTAGAAGATCTTGTGAGATCCAGAAGGATATCCACGAGTTGGCAACATATCTTGGAAGATCTCGTTTGTATTATATTAGGATTCTATTTACATCAAGTTATCGTAAGTAGTTTTCTTTAATTGAATGTAATTAGGGAAAGGGTTTATTGTCTGTAGATTCTACCACGTCCTCCATTATAAATAGAGGACTTGTACATTGATTTAGGAACCTTTGATTTTATTCATATTCAGAGTTTACTCTTTTTGAGTTCTGGAAGGAACTTTTCAAACTTATCAGGGATTTTTCCTTGTGGCGTTCAATCGACTTATCAAAAGGATTTTCCATCCCTGTTTGTGGCGTCTTTACCATACCAACGTTCTTGCTTTGCTAAGCAATGGGTCGCGGATTTCCATCAAACTTGAAAGGTCATGGGGACGATTACAGGATTTGGTATCTAGTTTCATCACAGGTTGACTTGGTTCATATCACTTTTTTCTCGTAAACAAAAACAAAAGGTAAATAATTACAACAAAATGAAAATTTTAGAGTTTATGTATGTAAAAAATTGAAAACTATAATAAATGTAAGTGAAGAAATATTTTTCACGCACTTAAAACGAACACCAAAGTTTTGTTATCCATGTTTGGGAAATTCCACTAGTACAACCCCTAATAGCTTCAAATTTTAGAAGAAAGAGATTTCTAATTGATACTAACATGTTTTAAATATAGATATGCAAGGCACAAAGATGTTGAAGAAGCAAATGACCTAATGATCCAAAAATTTAAAGGAGTAGAAAAAATTAAATTCTCAAGTTCACGTGCAGTGGAATATTTACCAAAGCCAAACAACCCACTTTTTGCCTATTTAAAAAAAGATGATGCAACAATCATAGATCATTGTAAAGGTTTTGATCAATTAACGATGTATAATGGCTATAGTTTTTTTTAGAAATGACTTATGGTTTGGGAGTCAACACTCAGTTAAAAATGCCTCGTCCCCCTCTTCTGATTATTGCAAAACCTAATATATAAAAAAATAATAGAGTTTACAATCTTTAAAAATCACTTATACTTTTTGGAATTATATCTTTCAGAATTTGTGCATTTCCATTTTGGATGTTCAATTTTTTTTCAAAACAAAACTTGAGTTTTCACTCTCCTATTTTTTTCGGAAACAAAAAGATTAGGAAAAAAGATCACAACAAAATGAAAATTTTAGAGTTTATGTATGCAAAAAATTGAAAACAATAATAAAGTAAGTGAAAAAAAAATTTTAACGCACTAAAAATGAACACCAATGTTTGTTTTATCCATGTTTGGGAAATTCCACTAGCACAACACCTAATAGCTTGGAATTTTATAAGAAAGAGATTTCTAACTGATCCTAACCTTTTTTAAGTATGGATATGCATGCCTGAAACATGTTGAAGATGCAAATGACCTAACGACCAAAGAATTTCAAGGAGTAGAAAAAATTAAATTCTCATGTTAACGTGCAGTGGGGGATATTCACCCGAGCCAAACAACCCACTTTTTGCCCATTTACAAAAAGCAAACCTAACAATCATAGATCATCGTAAATGTTTTGATCGATTAATGATGCGTAATGGCTATAATTTTTGTTAAAAATGACTTATGGTTTGGGAGACAACACTCAGTTAAAAATCCATTATCCCCCCCTCCCCCATCTTTTCCGATGATTGCAATAATATAAAAAAAACTAAGAGAATTTACAATCCTTAAAAATCACATATACTTTTTGAAATTATCACTCTCAGCATTTGTGCATTTCCAGTTTGGATGTTCAATTTTTTTTCATATCCAAACTTGAGTTTTCACTCTCCCTTTTTTCTCGTAAATAAAGAGATAAGGCAAATAGATCACTAGAAAATGAAAATTTTAGAGTTTATGTGTGCAAAAAATTGAAAACTATTATAAATGTAAGTGAAGAAATTTTTTTCACCCACTAAAAATGACCACCAAAGTTTTTTTATCCATGTTTGGGAAATTCCACCATTACAACCCATAATAGCTTGGAATTTTACATGAAATTGATTTCTAATTGATCCTAACATGTTTTAAAAGATGCAAATGACAAAATGATCCAAAAATTTGAAGGAGTAGAAACAATTAAATTCTCAAGTTAACGTGGTGTGGGATATTTACTCGAACCGAACAACGCACTTTTTGCCCATTTACAAAAGCTAACCTAACAATCATATATATTTGTAAAGGTTTTGGTCGATTAATGATGTGTGTTGAATTTAAGGAAAAGTGAAATACTTCATTGACATCAATAATTTGTTGTAATCAGAGTACATGAACCTCTATTTATAATAGAGGAAGGTAGTAGAGTCCAATTACAATAAAACTACCCTTGTCCCAATTACACCCAAACTCTAACACATAAGGTAAGTCCTAACATAATTAGGTAACTCAATATTGATAAAAGACAAATATAATTTAAACTAAAACTCTTCTTGGTCATGACCCTAAGATAAAAATACTTTTGTGAGTCCTTCTTGATCTTTCAACTGATGTGATAAGGATGCCAAATCTTGGTAATCATTGTGGGTCCTACTGCTTATGGGCTTGGGCTCATCTTGTGGGCCTTACTTGGTCATTTGGCCTATCTTATAATAATCTTACATATGTGGGCCTTCCTTGGTCGTTTGGGCTTGATCTTTTCTTCCAACACTCCCCCTCAAGCTGGGGGTGAGAGAACAACATGAATTCCCAGCTTGCTGCAAATGATGTATAAAATGGCACATCTTCCAATATGCCTTCATCTTCCAACATTCCCCCTCACGTTGTTGCTTCCTTCCATGAGGCCAAGAGGCATTATAAGTGAGAGTAAAAATCACTCCTAGCCGGTAAGCCATTGCTTCATACTCCAGTCTTAATGCTGGATGTAGGGCACACTCCACTGCTATCGGTAGTGTGTCTATTGTCATTGCTCAGAAGTGTCCACCACTGTGCCCCTCCATAGAACAACGACTCTCAAGTGGTGGGAGACATAAAAGCCATCACAGGGAGGGGGGGGGAGGAGAGATAACATAGATGTAATCATAAGTTGTTCTATCATGGACTTCCAACCACAAATAATTTTCATCTTTTTGACGGGGATGAAGTTCCTCCATCATGGACTCCCAACCACAAATAATTTTCATCTTTTAAAAGGGGATGAAGTTCCTCCGTCATGGACTTCCAACCACAAATAATTTTCATCTTTTTAACGGGGATGAAGTTCCTCCATCATGGACTCCCAACCATAAATAATTTTCTTCTTTTTGACGGGGATGAAGTTCCTCCAACGTGGACTCCCAACCACAAAAACTTTTGGTCTTTTTGACGGGGTAAAATAAACGATGACATAAGGCCACCTCTTATTCAATAATAATGTCCCCAAAGAGACATAATAGCTGCAGCTGAATATAACACGACCATCTTCCAACACATATAACACGAACCAAATAGTAAAATTTGTCAAAGAACCCATGTAATAATCCGATATAAAAATTTCTTCTTTGATGCACAAGCTTCATCTTTTGTGCTCCCCCTTTCTTGAATATTTTGGTCACATAAACATATCCACAACATAAGGAATAAAATACCTCTTTCTTGTTCTTCTTCTACTTCTCCCCCTCAATCTGGGAGGTAAATTCCGTTGTCAGAGTCTGCTAGAGACTCCCTGTGTCTAAAATGGTATCAGAGCCGAGTATTAGACTTGGTTTTGTAAGTGTCAAAGAAGTCAAAGCTTAACTTTGATTTTTTCCGTTTAGGTATACATACTCCCAAACAGTTACGACCCATACCGGTCACATCCAAAATAACATTTGTAAGGAACAAATGTACTAATGTACCAAAGACCCCAACTGGTAGGTCAGAAGGAACTCAACGGTCCTTCTTACAACACCGTGTTGAAAAATGGACACACAAATGTTTGTCCAATAATAGGCTATCCACATGGATGGCATGACAAGAATAATCCAATATTAAATAATATAATGGATTTAGTTGGTGATATGCATCACAGCTTCTTTATGAAAAGATGCTGGGAAAAATACACCCCAGAAAGCGTTGTTTTCCTATACGTAGGAATAGAAAGTGACGTTACTGAACAAGTACAGAAACTCAAGAGAAGAATTAATGCCCATCTTGAGGTACTTAAAACAGGAAACATTGAAGAAACAGTACGTTTCCTTACAGATCTACAAAGCTATGTGGACCAAGAAATAAATCCTTTAAGGATCTTAGAACCGATCCGAGAAGCAAAAATAAAAATGGTTAACAACAAACCATCAAAAAAGGAGTTACAAGAAGTAATTTGCAAAATATCTTCTATAAAAACTCATCATGGAACAGATAGAGATCGTCTTATACGAGACATCTGTGCCTTAACACAAAATGAGGAATTGAGAGAACTTGTTATACAACACATCACTCCTTTCATCACCTTGTATCAATTGGAACGATTGCTTGAACTCCTGTTCCAAAAATTAGAAGAGACCTCAACTCATCTAAAATTCCTAAATGTCTGACCAAATAGGAATAGAATGTACTTCTCTCCAAAACAATGTTCATATACATCATGAAACACAGGGAGAATACGATGAACATCCTAATCTCATGCAGGATGGACAAAAGTGGACAATAAGTATCCCTCGGATAACTGAAGTCTACAACAAAGATTGGATTGAATTCCAAAAGAAATCCTTCGTCTTCCAGAAGGAACTATCTATAGAAATACAAGATACCGACTTAGGTACTTTCTGCTACAGATTATTAAGTGAATCTGACTTAGCTAAGTTAAAAAGATTCAAATATGTGCATTATGGACTAGTTCGTATAGGATTAGACCCCTTGATACGAATCAATCAGAATTTACCCTTCATAGCAGCTATAGTAGATAACTCTGTGAAGAATAATTTTGAAAAAGCCCTACTCGGAGGAGTTTGAGCAAATTTAGGATTAGGCCCAGTATCCTTTACAACATGGCCCAATCTACAAATAGATTTAGAAGACAAGCACATCCAAGATACCTTGTCCCTAAAAATCTATACAGACAACTGGTCGAAAAATGGAATTCAACCAGGAAGAAGAGTTATGCGCATACTTGTATGCATAGTAGCCCGAGGAATCAACACTGGAAAGGTTCCAATTAAAGATTCAAAGAAACTCACAGAATTAGCCAAAAACATTGGTTATTCTGAAAACTTGACCATAGAAGAACTCGACCCAAGAGAGTTAACATGGCCAACAGAATGGGTAGTTTAACCTTTGGCACCCAAACACCTTCCTCTCTCTCGAAAAACCATAAAGGAGATAGAAGGAAAACTAGTGATCGCAAACACTAGACCCAACTTTTCCATCGAACAGGACAGACCCTCTACCTCAATAAGTAGAACCTCAAACAGTTCCCGTTTCGAAGGAATAGGAAATCCAAGGCCCAATGCTTATGTTCCTCTTCACATAGATGATGGCACATAATCCATACAAAGCCTTAGGTCCACCTATAGGAAATAGTGACATTGTCACCAATTCCATTCAAACCTTAGAGTCTTATGGTAAGACCCTTAATAGGTTAGAAAAACTGTTGAAAACCTCCAACAGAAAATAGATTTCCTCTATGATGAACATAAACATAGAGAAATAATAAAGTGTCAAAACATCCTAGAAAATATTCTAGAAAAGATTGACCATGGAAATAGTCCTGTTTTCTTCAAAGAGTTAACAGAACTTAAACAAAGTTTAGATAATCTAAACAAAGATAAAATGCAAGAACTTTTAACAGAAGTCTTAGCATTAAAAGAACATCTAGGTTCAAATGAACGTCTAGGTTCTCCAAGTCCATCAAGGTATAAAACACCTTTTACACCTTGGACACCAGAATGATCTATAAAAGGAAACTTTTAGATCATTTAAAACTAAAAAGAGAAAGCCTTGACCTCTCATTACTCCAAAGAAATACTCTTCAGCCAGAAGATAATACAATCCCAGCAATGGTATGGTATTACTATTTTTGGGAAAGATGTTCTGATCGCATCTACAACCTTCGATGCAAGATCAAGAAAATCAAAAGAAAGCTAAACCTTTTAGCTTTATAAAATGATCAGTAGAGCAAGACTACTAGATCAACTTCATCTAGTACGGTCAATGCAAGCCCAAAATTGGCAAGCCAGAGAAACTCTCACACCAGTAAATGACACCGATATAGCTTATCACGCATATCTGAATGAATGGTGGAGATTAACCCATAGAGAAATTCTACAACGGTATTTGATCAAAAAGGTTCAACGGAAGCTTCAAGAATTAGCTCTATGACAGAGTTTTTCTATTTAATGGATATGGAAACTCCATTACCATTAGGCCTTCCTGACATCACCGGATGGCTTAAAAACCTAGTGTACTTTGCAACACCTTGCATAGCACCTAGAAGAAAAAAGGATTCAGCACCACCTGCTTTTAGGATCGCTTCAAAAGTATCATCCACCACCGATGATGAAGTTTACGCAGAATATAATACCTTCGGTCGCCAACCGATTTATTATGTTCAAGAAGAAAAACCATCTTCTAGTAAACAACAAGAGCAACACGACAGTGAACCAGAAGCCTGGGAATCTGATGAAGTTGCAGAAGAAAATACCAAGAAAACAGACTACTCTGCTAAAGACAAAAAGGCAGATGATCTTGGTAAAAGATTTCGAATGCTTCATGGTAGCAACCATTTTGAAGCAGAAACTTCAAGGGTACGAGATACCCACATGGAAGATAGCTTTCAAGATAACTTCCGAAACCGTACTGCGGTTCACCCGCAAGAACGAGAAAGTTTCTCCCACTCCAAAATATCCCTGGGAGGACAAAGGTATTCGAAAAAATACACAAATGTCGATCCTTCAAATGCTACTAAGGGACACCAAACCATAGATAGCATAAACCCTTTTGGATTTTACGTCAACTTGGATTGCCCCAAGGATGGCGAAAAAGTCCTTAAAGATTGGGAAAGAAGCATGAGCAATGCTGCAAATATGCATGAATCTTGGAACCAAGAATCAGCATTTAATTTCTTTACCCATGCTTTACAGGGTAATGTAGCTCTTTGGTGGAACAACCTTCCCGAAGACCAAAAATGAGCTGATACCTCAATATCGATAGCCAATATCTTGAAAGGATTAGTGGCTAAGATATCAAAGGAATTTCTAGGAATACATCCAACCCTAGAAGCCTACAATGAGAGTACTAAACAAAGAAAACGTTTAGAAACTCTTCAGAAATTAAACAAGTTACAAATCTGTAACATTTGTTTTTATGAGAAGTATTACTGCGAGTTTGCAAGTTACTTCTATAAACTGCAAAAAGAAGATCAGAAACCTTATCTGTCTATCTTTTATGCAAAATTGCCAGAACCATTTGCACATGTAGCTGAAAAAGACTACATTACAAAATATTGGCAAAACAATCCAGAACTTGGTACTTTAACCATGGATATTTTCCTAAACATTGATACTTTAGGAAGAAGACATAGATTTGTACAAGACATGTTGGCAAATCTTTGTGAAGCCCAAAAACTACAAAAGAAAAGTAGTAAGGCAAATAAACAAACATTATGTTGTTCAAACTAGAACAAAAATGTAGGAGCTTATGGTTGCAAAACCACCTCCCATAAGCAACGAAAATATCCTAAGAAATTTCAACAGAAAAAATTTAGGATACAAAAAAGTTCTACAACAAGGTATACTCCTAAAAAGAGATACTTTAAGAAAAGAACAAATTCTGGCCCCACCACATCCAGTAAAGGGTCAAATGCATACTGCCCAAAGGGGAAAACCCCAAGCATATGCCAGAAAGAAGGACATTTCGCCAGAGATTGTCCAAATGATAAACAACAACGGCGGTACAGTACATACATGTTACTAGCAGAAGAAAATGGATTGGAAATCATCCATTACGATGACATCCAGTCAGAAGATGAAGTATATGAACTTCATCCCGAAACTGAATCTTCCTCCTCGAAAAACTCAGAAAAATGAGTGACTCTTCAGGCACAACCTTTGCCTAATTCTCGGTTATGCTTTTGCCTTCCCGTTATACAAATGGCAGCCAGCGTGGTGATTTATATCCCACTATTGTCATAAATTACTCTACTCCTGCATCATGCATTATAGAGAACTTTAAACTTAACCTGATACTCTTACCACTCGAAGAATTTTCTTTCTTGTGTTACAGACAGGTAAAATGGATCCCCTCAGCAGCACCGTGATGGACCTAGCAGCAGCAATTGCCACACTCATGGTATTGCTCTCAACCCTACAGTCACTATTCGACAGTCTTTTAGTTCTTTCAGAACGAGGAGACATTCATGAGAATTGTGCCCGTTACAGGTTAAGTGGAGAATTCTTACAACTCAAGGTTAAAGAATTAACCGAAGAGTTAAAAGAACTCACTCAACGGCATGAAATGCCAAGCTCCTCCGGGACTTCTACTGGATCTCCATCGCGAGAAAAGGAAGCAACAACGTCAGCTAATCAGCAGACGGATGACTTTAGTGTTTTGATAAACACAGGTCGACCCGGGATTTCTACCGGTCATGCCAGGCATGAGAAGGAAATCACAACCCAATCTTCTCTGAAGATAGGGGAATCAGGGATTTCTACCTACCAGTCAAGAGCTGGAAAGGAAACCTTAACGATTTCATTGAAATCGGAATCAGGGACTTCTACCTATCAGTCTAGAGCTGAAAAGGAAGTCTTAACGGATCCATCCCTGATGGAAATGGACTTGTCTAGTAATGAGAAATCATTCAAGACAAAATTGGTTACCCCGTCTAAGTTTACAAGGTTGAAAAGCCTAAATAAACCAGATAAAGCTAGTTTTAATGAGTTTGAGTTTTTAAAGAAATTTAAACCTTTAAAACTTTCGGACATTATGTCTGAGGAACCCTCACTACGCCCTCAAAAGGTGGACAGCGTTCGTTCAAAGATCGAATCCGATCATACTGTTCAATTCCAGAGATGGAATGAACAAATTGGACAAGGGATGAACACTCCCTTCTTCACCACTGAGCCCAGCAACAGTTGGAATCAAGTGAAGTTGAGTCATGAAATAGACTCAAAATATGCATCCATGCTTTACTCATATGGATTCATAAAACAGATGGTACTGCACTCCACCGATTTATCAGTGTTGGAGAAAATGCCAAAAGAAATTATGGAGGCTTGCAAAAGTTTCATCTCCATAACCAAGAGTAAAGGAATTCGACTTCATTTCGTTTCCTGTATTGCTGAAATTGTTACTGACACAAAGATGTTTCCAAGCATTTCTGTCGTGACTATTGAAGGCATCAAAGAAGGTGACGTAAATATGGAATATGATCCTAGACATGTTCCAAAAGCCAAGCCTTGCCCAGAAGCAGTCTGGCCAACCAGGCGTATCCACGGGCTCAAGAAGCTGATACAACTCATACAACAGTTGATTCAGAAAAAGAGAAGCTTCGTCTACAAGACCTCCGTCCCATTGACGATCATCTCGAAAAGCTATAAAGAGACTCCGGCCTCCGTCCAGACCAGTCTTGAAGCTACACTAAAGAAACTCCTTGGAGGAAATATCCTCTTCAGCAAAACAACAAAGGAAAGCTTCTGCCAGATGGCCCAGAAGACTTTTTCGAAGGAGCACACCTGTAAACTGTGCACAGAAAGGCAGCTGTCCAAATGAGCAGTCAGCAGCCACATCAACAGACTAGTCAGCAGCCACGTCAGCAGACTAGGCCCACGACGAAAACAAAGTCAGCAAAGGCGGCTACAAAAGTCATCAATGACGGCTACACCAAGTCAACAAAGATGGCTAAAAAAGATTCTTGCACGTCATCATCATGACGTCACAAGCAGAAAAGACATTTCTACCCCTGCTTTCGGCGCCGAAAGGTAATAATGCAAGGGCAAAAGAGACATGCCAAAAAGACAAAAGTTACCCTCTGTCTTTAAACACACACCTTTCAATCAAGGGTAAAGGTGGAAAAGCTGAAAAATCTTCAGCTATAAATACGATGCTCCTCCAGAGGTTTAGGACATCCGAAATCGAAGCCACTAAATTCGAAATTGAAGTTGGAGCGACTCGACAAAGGCGATTTCTGGTGATCTTTCTCCGGCAAGTTCCTCAAGCACGGTATGTGCTTAACAGCCGTAATGGCTAAGTAGAAAAGAGGGAACCGACCGGTGCCACGGTCGGTAACTTCGGGAGTTATGTAGATAAGTAGTTTTTCTTTCCCTTTTTAAGGGTATGTATTTAGTTATTTTTACTTTGTTTTGAACAATGTTTTTTATATTTTCGCATGTTTGTAATATTGTGATTCGTACAATAGTTGTTTTTACTGTTCATGTTCCGCATATATAAATATGATCTCCACAGTAGTTGTTATTACTGTTCATGTTTCGCATCTATGTATTGATCTCCACAGAGTTTGTTTTTACTGTTCCAAAGTTACTGTTCAAAAGTACTGTTCATTTTTACTATTCACGGTTACTATTCATGATTACTATTTATGTTTACTGTTCACTCGTCAAGAAGAAATAGTATCGAAATAGTGCCAAATAGGACAAAAGCTAGAGACTTGGAATTATTCGGCTACGCTCCGAGGTAGAAAACAAAACGGAGCTGTGCTCTACTCTGCTGAAGTAGCCATGGAGCCGTAACAGTTAATATGAACGGCTCGGGGCCCTCTGAAGACCGTGAGGACCGCATCGACGGAATTGCCCACGTGGTGGTAAGCCGGCAGGAATAGGGTCAAACCCCGAAGAAGTTCTAGGTAGCAGCAGAAGTAATGTTGGGCCTACTAGATAGCTATGAAATAGACACAAACGAGTACACAACGGTGACATGTGGTAGGAAGCAGGAAAGTGGCCTAATGGTAAACTGATAGGACAGACGAAGTGTGACTGTAGGAATAGTATTGTGTGAGTCATCGATGTTTTTCGCTGCCCGTAGATGTTTTCTCCACTGCTTGTAGCTCGAGACTGGCAGGTAGTAGTCCCTAGGATTCTAGTTCCGCTGCCCTCATCCCTAGGTTGTCTTCCGCTGTGTGTACAAGTCTGCTAGAGACTTTGTGTCGATATCATAGCAATAGTGCTTTGGTATCAGTATTCCGCTGTCAGAGTCTGCTAGAGCAGTGATCCCAGCTTGAACCAAATATCATAGAAGTAGCAATAATCCCAAATAACAGAGATTTGTAAATAAGCCCTCAAACTAGTGAGAGTGAGATATTTCCTGATATATCAACTCAAACAGTGACGCAAAACGATCAGCATAAATTCGGATTTTTCAATACAACAGGATACCTGCATGACCTTTGATTCTTCCAATTCGAATATATCTTTCAATATAGATCAGATTGACATGAAAATTTTTCCTTCTGAAACTATACTTAAATAAATTTCATCCAAGTATGACATAAATTTATTAAATATAATTATCATAATATAAATAATCTGATAGTTTTTGGTCTCTGTCATCTGACTGAACTAAGTTCTGTTTCTCCTGTTTTTTCCAGAACGACCATTGACTCTTCCAAGATCAATATCTCCTTATAAAAAATCAAACCAAGAATTGGTTGAATATTTAAGAAAATAGACTTACTTATCTTTCGTTTGATATATAATTATCCATATAAAGTCTCTTTCTTTATAGCATAAAGTACATTGGAAATTGATGCTTTCTGGTGCCTCTCGAACCTCTTTTTCAATCTGACCTTTCTTGGTTCAAATATCGATTTCTCTTTGTTGATAACTCAGATAAAAAATTGGTTGAATAGGTAAAAGAATATACTATATGATATTTCTTTTGATATATATTTCTTCATATAAAGTCTAGTTCCTGATAGCAAAAAAAACCTCAAAATCTGAAGATTGCTGCTGCTGCTCGAACCTTTTTGAAAACTGACCTTAGCTCATTGAAATCTCGATATCTCTCTGTCGTTAATTCCGATTGGAACAAATAGTTCTTTTTTGGAAAGTATACTCATTTCCTTCAATATATAACTTTAAATATGAAAAACTACGTATATAGGTAAAAAATGCAAAGAAATCTATGGGTGTAGGGACTGAAAAAATAACTACGAACCTAGACCAAGGGTTTAGGGTTTAGAGAAAAAGATCACATTACCTCTGTGACTTGATCAAGTAACCTCACAAAACCTGCTCTGAGACCATGTTGAATTTATGGAAAAGTGAAATACTTCATTGACATCAATAACCTCTTGTAATCAGAGTACATGAACCTCTATTTATAATAGAGGAAGGTAGTAGAGTCCAATTAGAATAAA
Source organism: Aristolochia californica (assembly GCF_029961685.1). Classification (NCBI taxonomy): domain Eukaryota; kingdom Viridiplantae; phylum Streptophyta; class Magnoliopsida; order Piperales; family Aristolochiaceae; genus Aristolochia; species Aristolochia californica. Next base: position 9,508,031 of record NW_027181826.1, on the reverse strand, counting down.
ACTACCCTTGTCCCAATTACACCCAAACTCTAACACTTAAGGTAAGTCCTAACATAATCAGGTAACTCAATATTGATAAAAGACAAATATAACTTAAACTAAAACTCTTCTTGGTCGTGACCCAAAGATAAAGATACTTTTGTGAGTCCTTCTTGATCTTCCAACTGATGTGATAAGGATGCCAGCTCTTGGTAATCATTGTGGGTCCTAAATCATATGGGCTTGCACCCATCTTGTGGGCCTTCCTTGGTCATGTGGCCCATATTATAATAATCTTACATATGTGGGCCTTCCTTGGTTGTTTGGGCTTGATCTTATCTTCCATCAACATGTAACGACTAAAGTTTTTGTTAGAAATGACTTATGGTTTGGGAGTCAACACTCAGTTTAAAATCCCTCACCCCCCCCCCCCCCCCTTTTTCGTTGATTGCAAAACCTTATATATAAAAAAACTAATAGAGTATACAATCCCTAAAAATCAGAGATACATTTAGGAATTATCTTTCTCTGCATTTGTGCATGACCATTTTGGATGTTCAATTTATTTTCCTATCCAAACTTGAGTTTTTTCACTCCCTTTTTGTCGTAAACAAGAAAAGAACACAAAAAATCACAACAAAATGAAAATTTTAGATTTTATGTATGCAAAAAATTGAAAATATCAGAAATTTAAGTGACGAAAATTTTCAGACGCACTAAAAATGAACACCAAAGTTTTGTTATCCATGTTTGGGAAATTCCACTAGTACAACCCCTAATAGCTTGGAATTTGACAAGAAATAGATTTCTAATTGATCCTAACATGTTTTAAATATGGATATGCAAGCCTGAAACATGTAGAAGATGCAAATGACCTAATGATCCAAAGATTTCAAAGAGTAGAAAAAATTAAATTGTCAAGTTCACGTGCGGTGGGATATTCAACCGAGCCAAACAACCGACTTTTTGCGCATTTACCAAAAGCTTGCCTAACAATCAAAGATCATAGTAAACATTTTGATTGATTAATGATGCGTAATGGCTATAATTTTTGTTAGAAATGACTTATGGTTTGGGAGTCAACACTCAGCTAAAAATCCCTCGCCTCCCCTTTTCCGATGATTGCAAAAATTAATATATAAAAAACTAAAAGAGTTTACAATGCTTAAAAATCACAGATACTTTTTGGAATTATCTCTCTCAGCATTTGTGCATTTCCATTTTGGATCTTCAATTTTTTTTTCAAATCCAAACTTGAGTTTTCACTCCCTCTTTTTTCTTGTAAACAAAGTGATAAGCCAAATAGGTCACAACAAAATGAAAATTTTAGAGTTTATGTATGTAAAAAATTGAAAACTATTATAAATGTAAGTGAAGAAAAAAATTCACCCACAAAAATGACTACCAATTTTTTTTTATCCATGTTTAGGAAATTCCACTAGTACAATCCCACAAAAATGACTACCAAAGTTTTTTAATCCATGTTTAGGAAATTCCACTAGTACAATCCCTAAAAGCTCAAAATTTTATAAGAAAGAGATTTCTAATTGATACTCACATATTTTAATATATGGATATGCAAGACTGAAACATGTTGAAGATGCAAATGACTTAATGATCAGAAAATTTCAAGGAGTAGAAAATATTAAATTCTCAAGTTAACGTGCGATGGGATATTTACCAGAGCCAAACAACCCACTTTTTGCCTATTTACAAAAAGCTGACGTAACAATCATAGATCATTGAAATGGTTTTGATCGATTAATGATGTGTAAAGGCTATAATTTTTGTTAGAAATGACTTATGGTTTGGGAGTCAACACTTAGTTAAAAATGCCTACCCTCCCCTTTTCCAATGATTGCAAAACCTAATATATAAAAAACTAAAAGAGTTTACAATCCCTAAAAATCACATATTATTTCTGGAATTATCTCTCTTTGCATTTGTGCATTTGTATTTTGGATGTTCAATTTTTTTTCAAATCCAAACTTTAGTTTTCACTCTCACTTTTTCTCGTAAACAAAAAGATAAGGCAAATAGATCACAAAAAAATTAAAAGTTTAGAGTTTATGTATGCCAAAAATTGAGAACTATAATAAATGTAAGTGAAGAAAATTTTTCAATGCACTAAAACTGAACACCAAAGTTTTGTTATCCATGTTTGGGAAATTCCACTAGTACAACCCCTAATAGCTTGGAATTTGATAAGAAAGAGATTTCTAATTGATCCTAATATGTTTTAAATATGGATATGCATGCCTGAAACATGTTGAAGATGCAAATGACATAATGATCCAAAAATTTCAAGGAGTTGAAAAAATTAAATTTTCAAATTAACGTGCGGTGGGATAATCAACCGAGCCAAACAACCCATATTTTGCATTTTTACAAAAAGCAGACTTAACAATCATAGATCATTGTAAAGGTTTTGATCGATTAATGATGCGTAATGGCTATAATTTTGGTTAGAAATGACTTATGGTTTGGGAGTCAACACTCAGTTACAAATCCATCGCACTCGTTTTCTAATGATTGCAAAACCTAATATATATAAAAAACTAAAAGAGTTTAAAATCCCTAAAAATCACAAATTCTTTTTGGAATTATCTCTCTCTGAATTTGCGCATTTGTATTTTGGAGGTTCAATTTTTTTTCAAATCCAAACTTGAATTTTCACTCTCCCTTTTTTCTCTTAAATAAAAGATATGGAAAATAGATCACAACAAAATGAAAATTTTAGAGTTTATGTATGCAAAAAATTGAAAACAATAATAAATGTAAGTGAAGAAAATTTTTTCATGCACTAAAAATGTACACCAAAGTTTTGTCATCGATGTTTTGATAAATTCCACTAGTAGATAATAGCTTGGAATTTGATGAGAAAGCGATTTATAATTGATCCTAACATGTTTTAAATATGGATATGCCTGCCTGAAACATGTTGAACATGCAAATGAGCTAATGATCAAAAAAATTCAAGGAGTAGAAAAAATTAAATTCTCAAGTTAACATGCGGTGGGATATTCAACCGAGCCAAACAACCCACTTTTTGCGCATCTATAAAAACTGACCTAACAATCATAGATCATTGTAAATGTTTTGATCAATTAATGATGCGTAATGGCTATAATTTTTGTTAAAAATGACTTAAGGTTTGGGAGTCAACACACTGTTAAAAATGCCTCGCCCCCCCTTTTCCGATGATTGCAAAACCTAATATATAAAAAACTAAAAGAGTTTACAATCCCTTAAAATAGCAAATAATTTTTGGAAATATCTCTCTCTGCTTTTGTTAATTTGCATTTTGGATGTTCAATTTTTTTTCAAATCCAAACTGAAGGTTTCCCTCTCCCTTTTCTCTCATAAACAAAAAAATAAGGCAAATAGATCTCAACAAAATGACAATTTTAGAGTTTATGTATGTAAAAAATCCAAAACTATAATAAATGTAAGTGAAGAAAATTATTTTACGCACTAAAAATGAACACCAAAGTTTTGTTATCTATGTTTGGGAAATTCCACTAGTACAACCCCTAATAGCTTGGTGGAATTTTATAAGAAAGAGATTTCTAATTGATACTAACATGTTTTAAATTTGGATATGCAGGGCTGAAACATGAAGAAGATGCAAATGACTGAATGATCCAAAAATTTCAATGTGTAGGAAAAACTAAATTCTCAAGTTAACGTGCGGTGGGATATCTACCAGAGCCAAACAACCCACTTTTGCCCTATTTACAAAAAGCTGACGTAACTAATCATAGATCATCGTAAAGGTTTTGATCGATTAATGATATGTAACGGCTATAATTTTTTTTAGAAATGACTTATGGTTTGAGAGTCAACACTCTGTTAAAAATGCCTTGCCCCCCTTTTTTGATAATAGCAAAACCTAATATATAAAATACTAAAAGAGTTTACAATCCCTAAAAATCACAGATTCTTTTTGGAATGATCTCTCTCATCATTTGTGCTTTTGTATTCTGGATGTTCAATTTTTTTTCAAATCCAAAATTTAGTTTTCACTCTCCCTTTTTTCTCTTAAAAAAAAAGATAAGGCAAATAGATCACAACAAAATGAAAATTTTAGAGTTTATTTATGAAAAAAAATTGAAAACTATAATAAATGTAAGTGAAGAAAATTTTTTGACACTCTAAAAATGAACACCAAAGTTTTGTTATCCATGTTTGGGAAATTCCACTAGTATAAACCCTAATAGCTTGGTGGAATTTTATAAGAAAGATATTTCTAATTGATCCTAACATGTTTTAAATATGGATATGTATGCCTAAAACATGTTGAAGAGCCAAATGACCTATTGATCCAAAAATTTCAAGGAGAAGAAAAAATTAAATTCTCAAGTTAATGTGCGGTGGGATATTTACTTGAGCCAAACAACCCAATTTTTGCCAATTTTACAAAAAGCGGACCTAACAATCACGCACTCAAAATGTACACCAAAGTTTTGTTATCGATGTTTGGGAAATTCCACTAGCAGCTAATATCTTGGAATTTGATAAGAAATATAACTGATTCTAACATGTTTTGAATATGGATATGCATGCCTGAAACATGTTGAAGATGCAAATGACCTAATTATCCAAAAATTGTAAGGACTAGAAAAAATTAAATTCTCATGTCAACGTGCAGTGGGATATTCAACCGAGCCAAACAACCAACTTTTTGCGCATTTATAAAAAGCTGACCTCACTATCAAAGATCATCGTAAATGTTTTGATCGATTAAAGACGCATAACGGCTCTAATTTTTGTTAGAAATGACTTATGGTTTGGGAGACAACACTCAATTAAAAATGCCTCGCCCTCCCTTTTCCAATGATTGCAAAACCTAATATATAAAAAACTAAACGAGTTTACAATCCCTTAAAATCGTAGATACTTTTTGGAATTATCTCTCTCTGCTTTTGTGAATTTGTATTATGGATGTTCAATTTTTTTTCAAATCCAAACTTGAGTTTTCATTCTCCCTTTTTTTCTCGTCAACAAAAAGATAAGGCAAATATATCACAACAAAATGAAAATTTCAGAGTTTCTGGATGCAAAAATTTGAAAACTATAATAAATGTAAGTGAAGAAAATTATTTCACGGACTAAAATAGAACACCAAAGTTTTGTTATCCTTCTTTGGGAAATTCCACTAGTACAACCCCTAAGAGCTTGGTGGAATTTGATAAGAAAGAGATTTCTAATTGATCCTAACATGTTTTAAATATGGATATGCATGCCTGAAACATGTTGAAGATACAAATGACATAATGATCCAAAAATTTCAAGGAGTAGCAAAAATTAAATTCTTAAGTTAATGTGCGTTGGGATATTCAACTGAGCCAAACAACCCATTTTTTGCGCATTTAAAAAAAGTTGACCTAACTATCATAGATCATCGTAAATATTTTGATCGATTAATGATGTGTAATGGATATAATTTTTGTTAAAAATGACTCATGGTTTGGGAGTCAACACACAGGTTAAAATACCTCGCCCTCCCTTTTCGAATTATTGCAAAACCTAATATATAAAAAACTAAAAGAGTTTACAATCTCTAAAAATCACAGATACTTTTTGGAATTATCTCACTCTGCATTTGGGCATTTGCATTTTGGATGTTCAATTTTTTTTCAAATCCAAACTTGAGTTTTCACTCTCCCTTTTTTCGAGTAAGCAAAAGATAAGGCAAATAAATCACAACAAAATGAAAATTTTAGAGTTAATGTATGCAAAAAATTTGAAAACTACAATAAATTTAAGTAAAGAAAATTATTTCTCGCACTAAAAATGAACACCAAAGTTTTGTTATCCATGTTTGGGAAATTCCACTAGTACAACCCCCTAATAGCTTGGTGGAATTTTATAAGAAAGAGATTTTTAATTCATCCTAACATGTTTTAAATATGAATATGTATGCCTGAAACATGTTGAAGATCCAAATGACCTAATGATCCAAAAATTTCAAGGAGTAGCAAAAATTAAATTCTCAAGTTAATGTACGGTGGGATATTTACCAGAGCCAAACAACCCACTTTTTGCCTATTTTTGAAAAAGCGGACCTAACAATCATAGATCATCGTAAATTTTTTGATCGATTAATGATGTGTAATGACTATAATTTTTGTTAGAACTCATGGAATGGGAGTCAACACTCAGTTAAAAATGTCTCGCCCCCCCTTTTCCGATGATTACAAAAACTAATATATGAAAAACTAAAAGAGTTTACAATCCTTAAAAATCATAGATACTTTTTGGAAATATCTCTCACAGCATTTGTGCATTTCCATTTTGGATGTTCAATTTTTTTTCAAATCCAAACTTGAGTTTTCACTCTCCCATTTTTTTTGTAAAAAAAAACTAAGGCAAATATATCACAACAAAATGAAAATTTTAGAGTTTATCTATGTAAAAAATTGAAAACTATAATAAATGTAAGTGAAGAAAATTTTTTCACGCACTAAAAATGAACACCAAAGTTTTGTTATCCATGTTTGGGAAATTTCACTAGTACAACGCCTAATAGCTTGGTGGAATTTTATAAGAAAGAGATTTCTAATTGATCCTAACTTATTTTAAATGTGGATATCCATGCTTGAAACATGTTGAAGATGCAAATGACCTAATGATCCAAAAATTTCAAGGAGTAGAAAAAATTAAATTCTCAAGTTAACGTGCGATGGGATATTTACCATAGCCAAACTTGCCTATTTTACAAAAAGCAGACCTAACAATCATACGTCATCCTAAATGTTTTGATCGATTAATGATGTGTAACGGCTATAACTTTTGTTAGAAATGACTTATGCTTAGGAAGTCAACACTCAATTAAAAATGCAACCCCCCCCCCCCCCCCCCCCCCCCCCCCCCCTTTTTCTAATGATTGCAAAACCTAATATATAAAAAAGTAAAAGTGTTTACAATCCCAAAAAAATATAGATTCTTTTTGGAATTATCACTCTCTACAGTTGTGCATTTGCATTTTGGATGTTCAATTTTTTTTCAAATCCAAACTTGAGTATTCACTCTCCCTTTTTTCTCGTAAACAAAAAGATAAGGCAACCAGATCACAAAAAATGAAAATTTTAGAGTTTATGTATGCAAAAAATTGAAAACTATAATAAATGTAAGTGAAGAAAAAATTTTCACGCACAAAAAATGAACACCAATGTTTTTTTATCGATGTTTGGGCAATTCCACTAGTAGCTAATAGCTTGGAATTTGATAAGAAAGAGATTTCTAATTGATCCTAACATGTTTTAAATATGGATATGCATGCCTGAAACTTGTTGAAGATGCAAATGACATAATGATCCAAAAATTTCAAGGAGTAGAAAAAATTAAATTCTCAAGTTAACGTGCGGTGAGAAATTCAACCAAGCCAAACAACCCACTTTTTGTGCATTTACTAAAAGCTGACCTAACAATCATAGATCATCGTAAATATTTTCATCGATTAATGATGCGTAACGCCTATAATTTTTGTTAGAAATGACTTATGGTTTGGGAGTCAACACTCAGTAAAAAAATGCTCGCCCCCCCTTTTTTCATGAATGCAAAACATAAAATATAAAAAACTAAAAGATTTTACAATCCCTAAATATCGCAGATACTTTTTAGAATTATCTCTCTCTGCATTTGTGCATTTGCATTTTGGATGTTCAATTTTTTTTTAAAACCAAACTTGAGTTTTCTGTTATAGACTCGCTAGCCAAACGAGTCATCCAAAGGCGTCGCAGTTGAAGTGTTTTATGGAAGTGTTTTGTATAGGAATTAAGCCAGCAATTCAGCAACTATTTCAGCTGCTTAGCAGAGTCAGCATGTTGAGCGTGTAAGTCATGAGGGCTATTTTTGTAATATTGAGTGATGCAATAACGTAGCTCAACTTGTGTGTTTCTGTCTTAGGCATGTAAGCCACATAAAGGTAGCTTATGTAAGCCCTACAATGGCAACACATATAATATTGTTGGCTCCTCTTCGAACAACTTAAGTAGGGGCAAAATGAAATGAGAAGGATGGAAATTTTGAACCTAGAAACAAAACACGATCGGGAGGTTCCCCTCTTGACGAACCAGGTTGTTGTCTCCCTTCACGAGCAGCAGGTTACGGTCTCCCTCAGAGCCGGGTTACCCTTCCTTCCTTCCATTCCTTTCAATCTCTTCACTTTTCTCCTTTCCATCATCCAATTCACCCAGATTTCGCCATCATAGGCAGACCTGGATGATTACAGCACACTAGTGTTGTACCTATGCTGGACGCAGAGCCTCCTTCCCGTCAGATTACAAGGTCCAATGTCAGAGACCATAACACGTTGGTATCATAGTGGGGAACGATGGGAGATACATCAAGCCAGGAAGAGAGGTTGGAAAGGTTCAGAGAAGAAGTCAGAGAAGAGCTACATGAGACAAAGGTCGACTAGCAAGCATGCTCCACACTCTCTCGTTCTGTAGCTCAAGCGAATCAGCAACTGTCTCTGCAGGTTGAAGAGCTCTCAACACTGATTCAAAGGACACCCACCCCAAATGGAGGAAGCACAGAAAACTTCAGCCCCAATGGAGGACGTCCAGAGCCTACCACAATTCCAAGGTACACCAAAATGGAATTTCTAGTCTTTAGCGGGGTCAGAGGACCCTTAATTTGGATCTACCGATGCAAGAAATTCTTTCTCCATCAACGTATTGCTGCAATGGACAGAGTGGGGTTGGCCGCCTTCCACATGCTCGACGAAGCGCAGCTGTGGAGCCACCAACTTGAAAGAGAGCACCCGGGCATGCGGTTGGCAAGAATTTACAAAACAATGCACTCTCCAGTTTGGGCCTTCCACCCACGCCAACCCATTGAGTGGTCTCATCCTCTTAAAACAGACCAGCAGTGTTGCTGAGTAACAGAAAATATTGCAGGAAAATTAGCCCGTGCTAGTCATGTGGTCCAAGTAGGTCAGCATGTTAGCTTCTTCACAGTGGGATTAAATGAGGCCTTGCGGTTGGAAGTAAAACTCACGCCCCTGCCACCCCCCACCCCCCCCCCCCCCCCCCCCCCCCCTCCCTCCCCCCGACTTGGCCCGAGCTATGAATTTCGTTCGCACTTCGGAGGCCATTGGAAGTAAAACTCATGCGCCGCCCCCCCACCCCCCCCCCCCCCCCCCCCCCCCCCCCCCTGCGACTTGGCCCGAGCTATGAATTTCGTTCGCACTTTGGAGACCAAACTCAAATTTCAAAATAGGAAGCCAGTTTGGCCAGCAAGGAAAACCACCTTGGGAGGGTCATCCAACCCCTCTCCTTGGCGCACCCACCCAAAAACCCCTCAAACACAGTAACCAGCAATCAAAAAACTCACTGGATCAGAAATGGAAGCCCGGAAAGAACAAGGTTTATGCTTCAATTGTGATGAACACTACACCCGCAGACACCGCTGCAAGACTCTTTTTTGGGTGGAACTGGAAGAAGAAGATGAAGAGGAAGCACCGCCGGTGGAAGAGGTTGCTACTGACGAACTAGAGGTCTCTATCCATGCCATTACCGGCCTTCAGACCACCACAACAATGCAGCTTTGTGTGCTGGTTGACGCCCAGCCACTGGTGGCTCTAGTGGACTCAGGCAGCACCCACAATTTCATCTGCCTTACCGCCGCCAAGTATTTGCAACTTCCGGTACAATCCCAGCCAACCGCTTCAGTGTTTGTTGCCAATGGGGACATGGTACCAAGCTATGGGGTCAGCAAGTCTCTCCGGTTCACCATTGCTGGACACCACTTTTTTGCATATTTTTACATCATACCACTCGCTGGTTTTGATCTCGTGCTCGGTGTGAAGTGGCTCCAGACATTGGGGCCAATACTATGGGACTTCGCTGCCCTTACCATGAGCTTTGACTTGCAGCACCTCAGAGTCACACTGCAAGGCCGTGCTACAGAAGGTGCAGCACAATTGCATAACATCCAGCAGCAGCAGCCCACTATCCACACGTTAGACTCATTGCTAGAAGCATTTGCTGATCTATTTCTCCCACCAAGCAGCCTACCTCCCTTGTGCCACTGTGATCACAGAATCCGTTTGAAGGCTGGCTCCGAAGTTGTGGTGGTGCGGCCCTATCGATACCCCCACCTCCAAAAAGATGAGATTGAAAGGCAATGTGCTGCCATGCTTGACCGGGGCCTCATAAGGCCGAGCACCTCTCCATTCTTGTCCCCTGTCTTACTGGTGAAGAAAATGGACCACACGTGGCGGTTTTGTGTTGATTACCGGGAATTAAATGCCAAAACCGTTAAGGACAAGTTTCCCATTCCGGTGGTGGATGAACTCCTAGATTAACTCCACGGGGCACAATTTTTCACCAAGCTCGACTTGCTGTCCGGCTATCATCAGGTCCACATGCATCGTCCGGACATCAAGAAAACAGCCTTCCGCACTCACCATGGTCAATTCGAGTTCATTGTCATGCACTTCAGCCTCTCCAACGCTCCATCCACCTTCTAGGCATTGATGAACGAGGTATTTTGCCCATTTCTCAGAAAATTTGTCCTTGTTTTCTTTGACGATATCCTGATTTTCACCAAGAGTTGGGTGCAACATCTCCATGACCTGAGTAGGGTCTTCAGCCTTATCCGGACTCACCACTAATACTTGAAGCACTCCAAGTGCTTTTTTTGGTCAGCCTTAGGTGGCCTATTTGGGGCATGTGATTACAGCCTCGGGTGTCACTAATGAGATTGAAAGGCAATGTGCTGCCATGCTTGACCGGGGCCTCATAAGGCCGAGCACCTCTCCATTCTTGTCCCCTGTCTTACTGGTGAAGAAAATGGACCACACGTGGCGGTTTTGTGTTGATTACCGGGAATTAAATGCCAAAACCGTTAAGGACAAGTTTCCTATTCCGGTGGTGGATGAACTCCACGGGGCACAATTTTTCACCAAGCTCGACTTGCTGTCCGGCTATTATCAGGTCCACATGCATCCTCCGGACATCAAGAAAACAGCCTTCCGCACTCACCATGGTCACTTCGAGTTCATTGTCATGCACTTCGGCCTCTCCAACGCTCCATCCACCTTCCAGGCATTGATGAACGAGGTATTTTTCCCATTTCTCAGAAAATTTGTCCTTGTTTTCTTTGACGATATCCTGATTTTCACCAAGAGTTGGTTGCAACATCTCCATGACCTGAGTAGGGTCTTAAGCCTTATCTGGACTCACCACTAATACTCGAAGCACTCCAAGTGCTTTTTTTGGTCAGCCTTAGGTGGCCTATTTGGGGCATGTGATTACAGCCTCGGTTGTCACTATGGATCGAACCCAAATTGAGGCGATCACGTAGAGGCCACACCCCCCCCCCCCCCCCCCACAATGTTGCTGCCTTACGAGGTTTTCTGGGCTTAGCCGGGTATTACAGAAAGTTCATACAGAATTACACCCACCTCACAGCGCCCTTGTCCAACCTGCTGCACCGCAACGCCTTCCAGTGGACGGAGGCCACAAAGAACTCCTTCAGCATGCTCAAACAGTCTCTCGCTTCAGCACCGGTGCTGCAACTACCAAATTTTGAAGACGACTTTGTGCTGGAATGTGATGCTTCTAGCAGTGGATTTGGGGCAGTCCTACATCAATCCCAGCACCCTATTACATATTTCAGCAGGCAACTCGCCCTCCACCATCATCAATTACCAGCCTATGAGCGAGAGTTAATCGGCTTAGCAAAGGCCATGCAACAGTGGAGGCCTTATTTGTGGGGCCATTTCTTTCGCATCCTCACTGATCCCTCCAGCCTCAAGTTCTTGTTGGACCAACGCATCTCCATGCCACCTCAGCAATACTGGCTCAGCAAACTCATGGGCTTCGATTTTGTAGTGGAACACAAACCAGAGCCCTTGAACCGAGCAGCGGATGCTCTCTCCCGTTGGTCAGACGCCGCACTGCAACTCGCCGCCATCAGTCACCTCACACCACTGCTGCTAGAGGACGTACGTCAGGAGCACCAGTCCACCATTGAATTACAGCAGCTGTCCCAAAATATTACAGCAGGTCAGATGATGCCACGCTGGTCTATCCTGGACCACATCATCCTGTACAAGCGGCGCATTTACATCCTGCCTTCATCTCCATTGGTGCTGCAAATTTTATCAGCCTACCATGACAGCGCACATGAAGGGCTCCAGAAAACGGGACAACGGATACACAGCGATTTCTTTTGGGCTGGGTTGAGGTTTGCTGAATATGTTGCTGCCTGCCTGATCTGCCAGCGTAACAAGGCCGGCCATTTGTCTCCGGCTGGGGTGCTCCAGCCCTCTACCTTCCTACTCAGGTATCGTCCGACCTCTCCGTGGATTTTATTGAAGGATTACCAAGAGCAGCGGGTAAATCCATCCTTTTAGTTTTGGTTGATCGGCTGTCCAAATATGCCCACTTTATGCCCATGGCCCTCCGTATACAGCAGCCACAGTCGCCCAAATTTTTGTTGACAACATTGTCCATTTGCATGGCATTCCCGAGTCAATAGTGAGTGATTGGGATGTGATCTTCACCAGTGACTTCTGGAAGGAACTCTTCCGGCTCAACGGCACAAAACTCAAATATTCATCGTCATACCACCCGCAAACAGATGGTCAGACAAAAGTTGTGAACCGCACCATCGAGACGTACTTGAAGTGCCTTGTGGGGGACAGCCCCAATAAATGGGTTCACTACATTAGTTGGGCCGAGTACTGCTACAACACCTCATATCACACAGCCTTACAGAAGACCCCCTTCAAAATTCTCTACAGTCGAGAACTCCTCCCCCCCCGTGTCTACCCTCCTACACCACAGGGTCCACTCGTGTGGACACAGTTGATCATGCCTTACACAACAGAGATTAGTTGTTAGCAAATGCCCTCGCTCGGTTCTGGCAAGCTCAAGCCCGTATGAAGCTCCAGTATGATCAGCACCACCGGGATGTGCAATATCACCCCGACGATTTTGTTTGGCTCCGCCTCAAGCCATATCGCCAGTACTCCATTGACGGGACATGCCACAAGCTATCCCCCAAATACTTTGGGCCATACAAAATTTTGCGGCGAGTGGGACGAGTTGCATATCAGCTCCAGCTGCCACCGGAGTTGCAAATCCACGATGTTTTCCATGTTTCACTGCTCAAGCCTCTCAAGGGCCCAACACCTCAGTCCATCCCTGCTCTGCCATCGGTTGAAGATGGTAAGGTCTCTCTCACTCCGGACAAAATTCTGCAGTCTAGGTAGCTCCAGGACAACACCCAGATTTTGGTTCAATGGTGGCATATTGATTCCACAGAGGCCATGTGGGAAGATTTACAGGTGTATCCTTCATTTGAGCTTGAGGACAAGCTCTCTTTCAAAGGGGGGAGTGATTTTATAGACTCAATAGCCGAACGAGTCATCCAAAGGCATCGCAATTGAAGTGTTTTATGGAAGTGTTTTGTATAGGAATCAAGTCAGCAATTCAGCAACTATTTCAGCAGCTCAGCAGAGTCAGCATGCTGAGCGTCTAAGTCTTGAGGGCTATTTTTGTAATATTGAGTGACGCAGCAACGTAGCTCAACTTGTGTGTTTCAGCCTTAGGCATGTAAGCCACATAAAGGCAGCTTATGTAAGCCATATAATGGCAACACATGTAATATTTTTGGCATCTCTTCGAACAACTTAAGTAGGGGCAAAATGAAATGAGAAGGATGGAAATTTTGAACCCAGATATAGAACACGACAGGGAGGTTCCCCTCTTGATGAACCAGGTTGCTATCTCCCTTCACGAGCAGTAGGTTACGGTCTCCCTTAGAGCCGGGTTACCCTTCCTTCCCTCCATTCCTTCCAAGCTCTTCACTTTTCTCCTTTCCATCATCCAATTCACCAAGATTTCGCCATCATTGGCAGACCTGGACGATTACAGCATACTGGTGCTGAACTTGTTCTGGACGTAGAGCCTCCTTCCCCATCAGATTACAAGGTCCAAGGTTAGAGACCATAACATTTTCACTCTACCTTTTTTCTCGTAAACAAAAAGATAAGGCAAATAGATCACAACAAAATGAAAATTGTAGAATTTATGAATGCAAAACATTGAAAACTATAATAAATGTAAGTGAAGAAAATTATTTCACGCACTAAAAATGAACACCAAAGTTTTGTTATCCATATTTGGGAAATTCTAATAGTACAACCCGTAATAGTTTGGAGGAATTTTATAAAAAAGTGATTTCTAATTGATCCTAACATGTTTTAAATACGGATACGCATGCTTGAAACATGTTGAAGATGCAAATGACCTAATGATCCAAAATTTTCAAGGAATAGAAAAAATTAAATTCTTTAGTTAACGTGCGGTGGGATAATTACCAGACCCTAACCACCCACTATTTTCCTATTTACAAAAAGCAGACCTAACAATCATAAATCTTCGTAATGGTTTTGATTGATTAATGATGTGTAACGGCTATAATTTTTGTTAGAAATGACTTATGGTTTGGGAGTCAACCCTCAGTTAAACATGCCTCGTCCCCCCTGTTCCAATGATTGCAAAACCTAATATATAAAAAACTAAAAGAGTTTACAACCCTTAAAAATCACAGATACTTTTTGGAATTATCTCTCTCAGCATTTGTGCCTTTCCATTTATTTCTCGTAAACAAAGAGATAAGGCAAATAGATCACAAAAAATGAAACTTTTAGAGTGTATGTATGCAAAAAATTGAAAAATATTATAAATGTAATTGAAGAAAATTTTTCACCCACTAAAAATGACTACCAAAGTTTTGTTATCCATGTTTGGGAAATTCCACTAGTACAACCCCTAATAGCTTGGAATTTGATAAGAAATATATTTCTAATTGATAATAACATGTTTTAAATATAGATATGGAAGGCTGAAATATGTTGAAGATGCATATGACCTAATGATCCAAAATATTCAAGGAGTAGAAAAAATTAAATTCTCAAGTTAACGTGCGGTGGGATATTTACCAGAGCCAAACAACTGACTTTTTTCCTATTTACAAAAAGCTGACGTAACAATCATAGATCATCGTAAAAATTTTTATTGATTAATGATGTGTAATGGCTATAATTTTTGTTAGAAATGACTTATGGTTTGAGAGTCAACACTCAGTTAAAAATGCCCTGCGCCCCATTGTCTGATGATTGGAAAACCTAATATATAAAAAAATAAAAGAGTTTACAATCTCTAAAAATCACTGATTCTTTTTGGAATTATCACTCTCTGCATTTGTGCATTTGCATTTTGGATGTTCAATTTCTTTTCAAATAAAAAATTGAGTTTTCACTCTCCCTTTATTCTCGTAAACAAAAAGATAAGGCAAACAGATCACAACAAAATGAAAATTTTAGAGTTTATGTATGCCAAAAATTGAAAACTATTATAAATGTAAGTGAAGAAAATTTTTTCACGCACTAAAAATGAACACCAAAGTATTGTTATCCATGTTTGGGAAATACCACTAGTACAACCCAAATAGCTTGGAATTTGATAAGAAAGAGATTTGTAACTAATCCTAACATGTTTTAAATATGGATATGCATGCCTAAAACATGTTGAAGATGGAAATGACCTAATGATCCAAAAATTTCAAGGCATAAAAAAAATTAAATTCTCAAGTTAACATGCGGTGGGATATTCAACCGAGCCAAACAACCCACTTTTTGCACATTTAAAAAAATTGGACCTAAGAATCTTAGATCATCGTAAACATTTTGATTGATTAATGATGCGTAATAGCTATAATTTTTGTTAGAAATGACTTATGTTTTGGGAGTTGTTGGAAGATAAGAACAAGCCCAAACGACTAAGGAAGGCCCACATATGTAAGATTATTATAAGATGGGCCACATGACCAAAGAAGGCCCACAAGATGGGCCCAAGCCCATAAGAAGTAGGACTCACAATGATTACCATCAGCGTGTATCATTATCACATCAGTTGGAAGATCAAGGACTCATAAAAGTATCTTTGGTCACGACCAAGAAGAGTTTTAGTTTAAGTTATATTTGTCTTTTATCAATATTGAGTTATTTAATTATGTTAGGACTTATCTTTAAGTTTTAGAGTTTGGGTGTAATTGGGACAAGGTTAGTTTTATTGTAACTGGACTCTACTACCTTCCTCTAATATAAATAGAGGTTCATATACTCTTATTACAAGAAGTTATTGAAGTCAATGAAGTATTTATCTTTTCCATAAATAAACATGGTATCAGAGCAGGTTCTATGAGTTGACTTGGTCAACTCACGGAGGTAATGTGATCGTTTTCTCTAAACCCCTAAATCCTAGGTCTAGGTTCATAGTTATTTTTTTCAGTCCCTACACTTGTAGATTCTTTTGCGTTTTTTACCTCTATACATAGTTTTTTTTATATCAAATTATATATTTATGGAAATATATTTGAGTCTAATTTCCAAAAAAAAGCTATTTGTTCCAATCAGAGTTATATACAGAGAGATATTCATGTTTGAATGAGCAAAGGTCAGATTACAAAAGTGGTTCGAGCAATAGCAGAAAGTTTCAGATTTCGAGGTATGTTTTACTATCAAGAACTAGACTTTATATGGAGAGATATATATTAAAATAAATATCTGTTAGTATATTCTTTCACCTATTCAACCAATATTTTATTTGAGTTATCTTCAAAGAGAAATCAATATTTGAAGCAGCAAAGGTCAGATTTAAAAAGAGGTTCGGTAGTAGAAAGCCTCAAATTCTGAGATATTTTATGCTATCAAGAAAGAGAAATTATATGGAGAATTATATACCAAAAGAAAGATATGTAAGTATATTTTATTACCTATTCTCTGAATAATTTTTTTATAAGGAGATATTGATCTTTGAAGAGTCAATGGTCGTTCTAGAAAAACAGGAGAAACAAAACGTAGTTCGGCTGTATGACAGAGACCGAAACCTATCAGATTATTCCTCTTCAGATAACTATATTTTATGAAGAGATGTTATACTTGGCTGAAAGTTAATTAAGTAGAGTTTCATAAAGAAAAAATTTCATGTCTATCTGATCTATATTGAGAGATATATTCGAATTGGAAGAATCAAAGGTCATGCTAGTATCATGTTGTATTGAAAAATCCGAATTTATGCCGATTGTTTCGCGTCACTGTTTGAGTTGATATCAGGAAAATATCTCACTTCTCCCTGGTTTGAGGGATTATTTACAAATCTTTGTTATTTTGAATTATTGCTACTTCTATGATATTTGGTTCAAACTGGGATCACTACCATTACCTCCCAGCTTGAGGGAGAGAAGTACAAGAAGAACAAGAAAGAGGTATTTTATTCCTTATGTTGTGGATAAGTTTATTTGATCAAAATATTCAAGAAAGAGGGAGCACAAAAGATGAAGCTTGTGCATCAAAGAAGAAATTTTTATATCGGATTATTTCATGGGTTCTTTGACAAAGTTTACTATTTGGTGCGTGTTATAGGTGTTGGAAGATGGAAGATGGTCGTGTTATATTCAGTTGCAGCTATTATGTCTCTTTGGGGACATTATTATTGAATAAGAGGTGGCCTCGTGTCATCATTTACTTCATCCCCGTCAAAAAAATAAAAATTATTTGTTGTTGGGAGTCCATGACGGAGGAACTTCATCCCCGTGAAACAGATGAAAATTATTAGTGGTTGGAAGTCCATGACGGAGGAACCTCATCCCCGTCAAAAAGATGAAAAATTACTTGTGGTTGGGAGTCCACGACGGAGGAACTTCATCCCCGTCAAAAAGATGAAAATTATTTGTGGCTGGAAGACCATGATGGAGGAATACTGATGTAGAATTTAGTTACATCGGCTTTAATACCTCGCAAGCGTATGAATCGTTCATGTAAATTAGCAGTAAGCGAGGGTCATATCCACAAGGAGGATTGAATTTTGTGTATTCTTCAGTCAACTAGCCTAACCAAATATGATGAATTAATCTGAACTAAACACTAATTATATCCTAAATTATCAAGCAATAATCTAATTAACTACTTGCACGACAGGAAACGTCAACTCTGGATTTTACCGTGATTCGTGCCTCTCTCGAGTGCCACATGATCACGAATCCGATTTCTCAATCCTTGCGTCTAGCCCCTCTCGGGCGCCTAGAGTTAATGACAAAGATCGGATTACAATAGAATGTAGAGAATCAATTTCCTATTGTGATGATGCTATCCTAAATTATCAAGCAATAATCTAATTAACTACTTGCACAACAAGAAACGTCAACTCTAGATTTTATCGTGATTCGTGCCTCTCTCGAGCGCCACATAATCACGAATCCGATTTCTCAATCCTTGCGTCTAGCCCCTCTCGGGCGCCTAGAGTTAATGACAAAGATCAGATTACAATAGAATGCAGAGAATCAATTTCCTAGTGTGATGATGCTAAAATTATCAACTCTGGATTTTACCGTGATTCGTGCCTCTCTCGAGCGCCACGTAACCACGAATCCGGATTCTCAATCCTTGCGTCTAGCCCCTCTCGGGCGCCTAGAGTTAAAGACAGAAATCGGATTAAAATACCAAAATCCAACCTCAATTATAATCTTACCCTAATTAGCTAATTTAATCAAATATCAGGAAAACAAATCTTAATAAAACCTTAATTATCAAATCAGATTCAATTAACGTTCAAAACCTAAGTTCAAACTATATGAAAAATTAAATTCAATAATGACGAATTACTCCCCTTCTTCCTCCTCTCGCTCGGGCAGCAACTCATTCTCACGGGTGCTGCAATTTCCGGAAATTGGTGGCGTCGGGTAGCAATAGTGAGTGGCCGGAGGTAGAGACGACGCCGGCGACGACGGTTAGAAGCCGACGGACGGAGGTAACGTCCGGCGAAGAGCGAAACAGAGCTGACGTTCTCTAACCGGCTCTCTCGAGTCTCGGTTGGAGTCGGAATGGCTCCGGGACTGGTCGGAATATGGAAACGACGCCGGAGGATGGTCGGAAAGCGGAGTTGGCACCGGAGAAGCCCTCTCGGATCACTTCTCGGCCTGGCGAGCGACGACTGTCGAACTCACCTCGACGGAGACTCTCTCGAGCTATCCTCGGGTTTGTTCTCGGTTGCTGGACGGCAGTGGACGGCAGTGGACGACGGTGGACGACGGTGGCGCGGCGGAAGGTATTGGCCCGGCGAACGATGGTGGGGAACTCCTCTCGGGTCCTCCCCTGTTTCCGGTCAAAAAACCTCTATTTTGGTCTCCGTTTCCCTTTCTCTTCACGCTGCCTTCCTCCCTTTTGTTCGACGCTTCCCTTTCCTTTAAATATGATTTTTCTTATTTTAAAACGATTTGCCCTAGAAATTACCTCCATTTCACTAAGGGCATTTTGGTAAATATCTTCTTCTCCCCCCAAATTCTCCTGAAATTCCATAATTGAATCTATAAAAAGCATTTCAGGAAGAAATAAGACTAAAAAATAATGAAATATAATTCAGGAGAGAGAAATATGCAATATCGACAGTGATTAATGCCAGATTCAATAAATGCTCATTTCATTTGAAAACCGATAAGTTATAACACAATTATAAAGGTTATTCTATTATAATTAACCTAGTTCTCATGTCAGAATATGGTATCTATCACACCCCCAAACCTAAATCTTTGCTAGTCCCTAGCAAAACAACAATCGAACCAAAATTAAGCTTTGGAAAACAAAATGCCACTTTCGTAGGGAGCACGATTGCATTTAGCGCATGCAACAAGCCGTTAAACCCCTACTCTGCAGTAGTGGACGAGTTATGTCTCGTGAGGGTTTGCATGGAATTTACCCACAAAATTCATCTAAATCAATAATATAAAAAGAAAAACTGAAGAAAATTTACTCCTCATTAGCATACGACTAACACTTAGTATCGTAAAATATCTGAAATTCATATGAGATCTTGCGAAATAT
Organism: Aristolochia californica; assembly: GCF_029961685.1. NCBI lineage: Eukaryota > Viridiplantae > Streptophyta > Magnoliopsida > Piperales > Aristolochiaceae > Aristolochia > Aristolochia californica. The sequence goes on along the minus strand of NW_027181826.1, from coordinate 9,488,149 downwards.
TAAAACCTATGTAAAATATAGCCTATTATCAATCCAAATACACTCATTGTTACTCCACTTGAACCAATGTGACCCATAAGCTATTACTTCAACAGAACAAAGAGGCAACAAATAACAATAAAATCCTGGTCACATCACAATTAAGAGAAAATAGTAGAGTAAGCTTGTTGTCTGACAATCTCACAGAAGAAATAGTAGAGTAAGCTTGTTGTCTGACAATCTCACAGAAGAAATATACCAATTTCAATCTTGACTTGCAACTTCTTTCAAATTACAATTCATCTTCAAAGTTAAGAAACTCATTGCTTCCAGATTTAAAACCATTTTACGCTATTACCAGCGCATTTTTGCTATTACCAGTGTAATTTTTGTTTCACTGAATACTTTTGGTATTACCACCATTTTGTATTCGTCTTCACTGCACATGCACTTATTTTTAAATAACCGGCTGTTCTGGTGCATGTCCCTGGGTTTGCCCAGGTTGTTTCTGAAGTTATCTGTCTTTTGCAAGCAAGAGCATTTCCCTTCGCATTCATACATTACAACAAGGAATTTCACTGAGGTATAAAAAGGATTGAGTTCAAACAGGCATACAGGACTATTCAGACTAACATAGATCAACACTAGATTTACATGTTCTCTTTTCAACTAAGTTCCAAGTCTAATGCAATAGTAAGTTATCCCACCGAATTCTCATGAATCCCAACAAATGATATCAGATTTCTAATAGGCATATTCTACACAAATTTACGAAAATTTTTGAAAAACATTTGAGCAACTTATTTTAACTCTACTAATGTTAACCACATACTAAGAGGAGTAATTTGAAAACCACGAACAAAAATCGAACGAAAATTATTGCTAAGACATAAAAGAGTCGTTCCCACCCACCCCCCCCCCCCCCCCCCCCCCCCCCCCCCCCCCCCCAAACCTAAACCTGACATTGTCCTCAATGGGGAAAAGTTAAAACACTATAACGACTACAAAAAAAAAGAATAATAAAGACCCCCCCAGGAATGATACATAGTCTCCCTCGAAGAAGGTTTACTCGTATCAGCCGTACCCGTAGGTAATCATCCGTAGATGAAACCGCTATCCCACATCACACTTTGAAGAAATCTCCGTGTGACTGGCCACTGAAGGCAGCAGGAATCACGCGCTGAACACAAGTCCTTAAGTTACTCACCATAAGGTTTTCATTCAATACTTCAAGATCGAACTGGTCAATCCCAGAATGGTTGTTTGAGTATAGACCTCTCAAACTAGGGACCAAAAGTCTGGTCATCGACTACTGGAACCATTTATGCTCTCAGCCGGCAAGAGAGTATGAATAAACCAAAAAAAGTAAAATAAAAATAAAACTGTAATGTACAAAGGGATAGAAACGTGGGGATTGCCCACAATGTGCTAAGTTTATAGTCGTAAGCAAGACTCTGACGCATTCAAGATGAAATGACAGGTTCCTCCAAGAAAATCACCATCACCTCCTCCGGTGTGGGGACATTCTCAAGATACGGTTTGAGCCTCTGACCGTTAACTTTGAAGATCGACCTGTCTTCGTAATTGCGGATCTCAATAGCGCCATGAGGAAACACCTGTGTAACTTCAAATGGACCGGACCACCTGGATCTTAGCTTCCCTGGAAACAAATGCAATCGTGAGTTATAAAGTAAAACATTCTGCCCAACAGTAAAAGACTTGCAAAAAATAGATTTATCATGTAAAAGCTTTGTTCGCTCCTTATACAGTTTGGCATTCTCATTAGCATCATGACGTATCTCCTCCAACTCATTCAATTGCAACTTTCTCTCCTCACCCGCTTGAGTTAAATCAAAATTTAAAACCTTAATGGCCCAATAAGCTCTATGCTCAAGCTCAACAGGTAGATGACATGCTTTGCCGAACACTAGGCGAAATGGAGACATCCCAATAGGAGTCTTATAAGCGGTTCGATAGGCCCATAAAGCATCGTCCAATCGAGTGGACCAATCTTTCCTATCAAAGCGAACCAACTTCTCCAAAATCCGTTTGATCTCCCTATTAGAGATTTCCACTTGACCACAAGTTTGCGGGTGGTACGGGGTGGACACCCGATGAGTGATGGAATATTTCTTCAATAAGGTCTCAAATGCTCTGTTACAAAAATGAGATCCCCCATCACTGATGATCGCTCTTGGGGTACCAAATCGATTAAAGATATTTTCTTTTAAAAACTTTACCACCACTTTGTGATCGTTTGTCTTACATGATATAGCTTCAATCCATTTAGAGACATATTCAACAGCAACAAGGATGTATTGATAGCCGAACGAGACAAGAAAAGGACCCATGAAGTCAATACCCCACACATCAAACAATTCAACAATAAGAATGAGGTTAAGAGGCATCATGTTCTTCCTAGACAAACAACCAGTTCGTTGGCATTTATCACACACTTGACAAAACTCATGGGCATCTCTAAATAATGAAGGCCAATAGAAACCACATTGCAAGACTTTAGCTGCTGTCTTTCTAGCACCAAAATGTCCACCACATGCGTGGGAATGACAAAATTCAAGAATGTTGCAAAGTCTTGCTCATGTACACAACGCCTAATGACTTGGTCAGAACACCCCTTGAACAAATAAGGGTCATCCCAAAAAAAATGTTTGACTTGGGAAAAGAATTTCAACCTATCTTGTTTACTCCAATAATCAGGAATCTTATGAGTTACAAGATAGTTGACTATGTCAACAAACCAAGGCAACTGGGATACTTGGAGAAGTTGTTCATCAGGGAATGAATCATTTAAAGGAAGGAATCCTTCCTGAGGTACTACACAGATCCTAGATAGATGATCAGCAACAACATTCTCACAACCCTTCTTATCTCGAATCTCAAGGTCAAATTCTTGCAATTGCAAGATCCATCTAATCAAGCGAGGTTTAGTGTCCTTGATGGATAATAAGTACTTCAAAGTAGAATGATCAGTGAACACTATAACCTTTGACCCTAACAGATATGATCTGAATTTGTTCAAGGCAAACACAACAGCTAGCAACTCCTTCTCAGTGGTAGTGTAATTCAATTGAGCATCATGAAGAGTTCGGCTAGCATATTGAATGACATAGGGCATTTTATCCGTCTTTTGCCCCAAAACAGCCCCCAATGCATAGTCAGAGGCATCACACATCAACTCAAAAGGCAAAGACCAGATAGGGGGTTGGACAATGGGTGCAGTGGACAAATATTTCTTCAGTGTTTCAAAAGCATGAATACAGGCATCATCAAAGGCGAAAGCAACATCTTGAGCAAGTAAATTAGTCAAAGGATGAGAAATTTTGCTAAAGTCTTTAATGAAACGCCTATAGAACCCAGCATTGCCAAGGAAAGAATGCACCCCCTTCACAGAAGTAGGTGGTGGCAGATTGGCAATTAGGTCAACCTTGGCTTTGTCCACTTCTACACCCCGCTCAGACACTACATGTCCTAAAACAATTCCTTCTTTCACCATGAAGTGGCATTTTTCCCAATTCAAGACTAAATTGGACTTAATGCAACGGGACAATACGAGTGAAAGATTGTGCAGACATGTATCAAAACTAGAGCCAAACACAGAAAAGTCATCCATAAAGACCTCTAATAATTCACCAATCATGTCAGAAAAGATACTCATCATGCACCGTTGGAAAGTGGCTGGCACATTGCATAAACCAAAAGGCATGCGTCTGTAAGCATAGGTGCCAAACGGACACGTGAATGTGGTCTTTTCCTGGTCTTCTGGAGCAATGGGAATTTGATTGTAGCCGGAGTATCCATCTAAGAAGCAATAAAAATTGTGGTCGGCCAATCGCTCTAGTACCTGATCAATGAAAGGTAGTGGGAAGTGATCCTTCCTAGTGGCGGAATTAAGTTTTCTATAGTCAATGCAGACACACCACTTGGTGGTAGTTCTTGTGGGAATCAATTCACCACTCTCATTTTTTATTATCGTTATCCCCCCTTTCTTAGGGACAACTTGAATTGGACTCACCCAGGTGCTATCAGAAATAGGGTAAATGATTCCTGTCACAAGCAGCCTGATGACTTCTTCTCTCACAACCTCCAGCATATGGGGATTTAACCTACGTTGCATCTCACGTGAGGCTTTAGTCCCCTCCTCCAAATGAATAATATGCATGCATATGGAGGGGCTAATCCCTTTTAAGGCATCAAGAGTCCACCCCAATGCTTCTCTGTGTGCTTGTAAAACTTCAGTCAATTGTTCCTCCTCCTCAGTACTCAAATAAGAGGAAATAATGACTGGTAATGAGTTCATGGGTCCCAAGAACGCATACTTCAATGTGGAAGGAAGTGGCTTAAGGTCTAGCTTGGAAGTTTCAAGAGGTTTGTCCAAGTCTAGAGGAAGATCCTGTGGATGTTCAGTTGTGATAACCTCATAAGCTTCCTCCAACAGAGGTACAGAATTGAGTAAAGAATTAACCTCTCGGAAATATGTTTCCTCATCAAAATAGTCCATGTCTAAAGATGTTATGAAAGACTCAAAAGATTCAAGAGTGGATTCGTTATCAAGCATAACAGTTTCTATATTAAATGCAGGACTCAGATCATCAGACTCAAGTGGGTGGTGCCCGGCATTAAATACATTCAATGAGACCTTAAAATTTCCAAAAGACAACTCCAACTCACCACTTTTACAATGAATGATAGCATTAGATGTGGCTAAGAAGGGACGTCCTAGGATGACAGGAATTTGGTTGGTCACATTGACTACTGGTTATGTATCAAGAACAATGAAATCAACCGGGAACAGAAATTTGTCCACTTTTATCAAAACATCTTCAACTATTCCTCGTGGTATCTTGACAGAACGGTCAGCTAGTTGAAGTGTGATGGGAGTAGGCTTCAATTCCCCCAAACCTAATTGCTGGTACACAAAGAAAGGAAGCAAATTCACACTTGCCCCTAAGTCAAGAAGAGCTCTCTGGATGGTATGTTCACTAATGACACATGAAATTGTGGGACATCCAGGATCTTTAACTTTAGGAGGAGTGTTATGCTTCAGAATTGAGCTTACATTCTCAGTAAGAAAGACCTTTTTGTTAACATGTTGTTTTCTCTTCTGTGTACAAAGGTCTTTCAAAAATCGGGCATAGGCAGGGACTTGCCTAATAGCATCAAGAAGTGGAATGTTAATGTGAACCTTACTAAACAGTTCCAACGTTTCATGCATGCTATCTCCTTTCCTAGGTGGGCCCGATAACCTCTGCGGATAAGGAGCTAATGGGACTTGGTTAGGGATCTGCTTGGCTGTTGGTGGAGAACTTGGAGGTTCTTCACTCAATGATGTGTCCCCATTGTCATCCTTTGACTCCTTAGACTTAGTGGTCCCTACCCCATTGTTCAACTCACTACCACTCCTAGGGGTGGTTATGGCTTTGGCTTGCTCATGGTGGGGTTTGTAACTCAACTCACTCTCATGTGTGCTTTTGGGGTTAGGAATGGTTTGACTCGGGAGTCTATTTTGTGCTAGTTCACTCATGTGGTTGGCCAACTGACTCACTTGCATTTCAAGTTTAGCAATGGAGGACTGTGTATTCTGCATGAATAATTGAAGTGTATCCTCAAGTGAAGGTTTTTGTGGAATCAATGGCTGTTGAGTGAAGTGTGGACGCGGAGCTTGGGTTGAGTAAACCCTGGAGGACCCCCAACTTGTGGGCCCTTGGACCATGAGAAATTTGGCTGCCTAGACCAACCCGGATTATATGTTTCTGAAAAAGGATCGTTCCGGTTCGGTCTATGAAAATTCTGGACTGCATTCAAGTCCTCAATGAGCTCTGGGTAGGATGAACTAGATGGACACATTTGTGTGGGATGAGATGAACCAGAGCATATGGCACAGACAGTAGATGGGTTAGGAGAAGGTGAACTCTTGGACACCATAAGGGCATCAATTTTTCTAGTCAACCCTTCAATCTTGGCCATGAGCATGGGTGTTTCACTAACCTCGTAAAGACCCCCTCTTTTGGCTTCGTGGGATCTCCTATCAACATTAAATGATGAACCCTATTGCTGAGATTGATCACTCAACGTTTCAAAGAAGTCCCACGCCTCACTAGCACTCTTACCCATCAAACTCCCACCACTCGTTGCATCTACCATGGATCTAACCTAAGGTGTAAGACCTTGATAAAAGTATTGCACTAAATGCCATTTCTCAAACCCATGATGCGGACACCTACGGATCAAATCCTTCCATTTCTCCCAAGCCTCATAAAAGTGTTCACCCTTCTGCTGCATAAAGTTGGAGATTTCTCTCCTGAGGGTTGTAGTTCTCTGAATGGGAAAGTACTTGGACAAAAATTTTGTGACTAATGTGTCCCATGAAGTAATGCTGCCCACCTCTAAGGAATTAAGCCAAGACTTGGCCTTATCCTTAAGTGAAAATGGAAAAAGTCTTAACCGGATAGAGTCATCTGAGAAATTCTGGAATTTAAAAGTTGCACAAATATCTAAGAATTCCTTGATGTGGTAATATGGGTCCTCCTTCTCCAACCCATAGAATGTAGGGAGGAGTTGGATCACACCCGGTTTCAACTCATAACTGGCGGCAGTAGTGGGTGGCAATATAATGCAAGAAGGTGATGTGAAGTGGGATGGGATAGAATAATCCCTCAAGGCTCTACGGTCACCTGCTGCAGGTAACTGTAATGGTTTGCCCTGATTGGCCATGGTAGCTCCTAACTTGACTTCAGGTGTTTTCCTACAAATATGTTCTACCTCTTCAACAAAGGGAGCTAATGGTCCACCTAGGGAGCGGCGCCCGTGCATAAAAACACAAAAAGAAACAAAATGAACTATCAAATTAAGCTAACAAACTCACTACTAAAAATATGAACTAACTAGAAGAAATAAAAATAATTTCATAAAAAATACCAAACTAAAATTATGAAAGAAAAAAAATAAAAAAAAAAAAAAAAAAATAAAAGAAATAAAATAAAATCTAACCTAAGACTATGGAGAACAAAGAAATACGCTTAATACGTGCCTCCCCGGCAATGGCGCCAAAAACTTGTTGTAGAATTTAGTTACATCGGCTTTAATACCTCGCAAGCGTACGAATCGTTCATGTAATTTAGCAGTAAGCGAGGGTCATATCCATAGGGAGGATTGAATTTTGTGTATTCTTCAGTCAACTAGCCGAACCAAATATGATGAATTAATCTGAACTAAACACTAATTATATCCTAAATTATCAAGCAATAATTTAATTAACTACTTGCACGACAGGAAACGTCAACTCTGGATTTTATCGTGATTCGTGCCTCTCTCGAGCGCCACATAATCACGAATCCGATTTCTCAATCCTTGCGTCTAGCCCCTCTCGGGCGCCTAGAGTTAATGACAAAGATTGGATTACAATAGAATGCAGAGAATCAATTTTCTATTGTGATGATGCTATCCTAAATTATCAAGCAATAATCTAATTAACTACTTGCACAACAAGAAATGTCAACTCTGGATTTTACCGTGATTCGTGCCTCTCTCGAGCGCCACATAATCACGAATCCGATTTCTCAATCCTTGCGTCTAGCCCCTCTCGGGCGCCTAGAGTTAATGACAAAGATCGGATTACAATAGAATGCAGAGAATCAATTTCCTAGTGTGATGATGCTGAAATTATCAACTCTGGATTTTACCGTGATTCGTGCCTCTCTCGAGCGCCACGTAACCACGATCCGGATTCTCAATCCTTGCATCTAGCCCCTCTTGGGCGCCTAGAGTTAAAGACAGAAATCGGATTAAAATACCAAAATGCAACCTCAATTATAATCTTACCCTAATTAGCTAATTTAATCAAATATCAAGAAAAAAATCTTAAATAAACCTTAATTATCAAATCAGATTCAATTAACGTTCAAAACCTAAGTTCAAACTATATGAAAAATTAAATTCAATAATGACGAATTACTCCCCTTCTTCCTCCTCTCTTGGGCAGCAACTCGTTCTCACGGGTGCTGCAATTTCCGGAAATTGGTGGCGTCGGGTAGCAATAGTGAGTGGCCGGAGGTAGAGACGACGCCGGCGACGATGGTTAGAAGCCGACGGACGGAGGTAACGTCCGGCGAAGAGCGAAACAGAACTGACGTTCTCTAACCGGCTCTCTCGAGTCTCGGTTGGAGTCGGAATGGCTCCGGGACTGGTCGGAATATGTAAACGACGCCGGAGGATGGTCGGAAAGCGGAGTTGGCACCGGAGAAGCCCTCTCGGATCACTTCTCGGCCTGGCGAGCGACGACTGTCGAACTCACCTCGACGGAGACTCTCTCGAGCTCTCCTCGGGTTTGTTCTCGGTTGCTGGACGGCAGTGGACGACGGTGGACGACGGTGGCGCGGCGGAAGGTATTGGCCCGGCGAACGACGGTGGGGAACTCCTCTCGGGTCCTCCCCTGTTTTCGGTCAAAAAACCTCTGTTTTGGTCTCCGTTTCCCTTTCTCTTCACGCTGCCTTCCTCCCTTTTGTTCGACGCTTCCCTTTCCTTTAAATATGATTTTTCTTATTTTAAAACGATTTGCCCTAGAAATTACCTCCATTTCACTAAGGGCATTTTGGTAAATATCTTCTTCTCCACCCAAATTCTCCTGAAATTCCATAATTGAATCTATAAAAAGCATTTCAGGAAGAAATAAGACTAAAAAATAATGAAATATAATTCAGGAGAGAGAAATATGCAATATCGACAGTGATTAATGCCAAATTCAATAAATGCTCATTTCATTTGAAAACCGATAAGTAACCACCTATAACACAATTATAAAGGTTATTCTATTATAATTAACCTAGTTCTCATGTCAGAATATGGCATCTATCAAATACCACTTGAGAGTCGTTGTCCTGTGGAGGGACACGGTAGTGGACACTTCAGAGCAATGCATCTAGACACACTACCGATAGCAATGGAGTGTGCCCTACATCCAGCATTAGGACTGGATTATTACCGGGAATTAAATGCCAAAATCGTTAAGGACAAGTTTCCCATTCCAGTGGTGGATGAACTCCTAGATGAACTCCACGGGGCACAATTTTTAACCAAGCTCGACTTGCTGTCTGGCTATCATCAGGTCCACATGCAACCTCTGGACATCGAGAAAAAAGCCTTCCACGCTCACCATGGCCACATCGAGTTCATTGTCATGCCCTTCGGCCTCTCCAAGGTGCCATCCACCTTCCATGGCATTGATGAACGAGGTATTTCACCCATTTCTAAGAAAATTTGTCCTTGTTTTCTTTGGCGATATCCTGATTTTCAGCAAGAGTTGGGTGCAACATCTCCATGACCTGAGTAGGGTCTTCAGCCTCCTCCGGACTCACCACTAATACTTGAAGCGCTCCAAGTGCTTTTTTTGGTCAGCCACAGGTGGCCTATTTGGGGCATGTGATTCCAGCCTCCGGTGTCACTATGGATACAACCAAAATTGAGGCGATCATGCAATGGCCACCACCCCGTAATGTAGCTACCTTATGAGGTTTTTTGGGCTTAGCCGGGTATTACAGAAAGTTCATACAGAATTACGCCCACCTCGCAGCAACGCAATGCCTTCCAGTGGACGGACACAAAGAACTCCTTCAGCGTGCTCAAACAGGCTCTCACTTCTGCACCGGTACTGCAACTACCAAATTTTGATGACGACTTTGTGCTGGAATGTGATGCCTCTGGCAGTGGAATTGGGGCAGTCCTACATCCATCCCAACACCCCATTGCATATTTCAGCGGGCAACTCGCCCTCCACCATCATCAATTGCCAGCTTACAAGCGAGAATTAATCAGGTTGGCAAAGGCCGTGCAACAGTCGAGGCCTTATTTGTGGGGCCGTTTCTTACGCATCCGCACTGATCACTCCACCCTCAAGTTCTTACTGAACCAACGCATATCCATGCCACCTCAGCAACACTGGCTCAGCAAACTCATGGGCTTCGATTTTGTAGTGGAATACAAACCAGGGCCCTTGAACCGAGCAGTGGATGCTCTCTACCGTCGGTCAGACGCCGCACTACAAATTGCCGCCATCAATCACCTCACACCACTGCTGCTAGAGGCCATACGTCCGGAGCACCAGTCCACCATTGAATTACAACAGCAGTCCCAAAAAAATACAGCAGGTCAGATGACCCCGTCTACTCTCCTACACCAGAGGGTCCACTCGTGTGGACGCAGTTGATCATGCCTTGCACAACAGAGATCAGTGGTTAGCAAATGCTCTAGCTCGGCTCCGGCAAGCTCAAGCCCGTATGAAGCTCCAGTATGATCAGCACCACCGGGATGTGTAGTATCACCCCGACGATTTTGTTTGGCTCTCCCTCAAGCCATATCACCAGCACTCCATTTCCGGGACACGCCACAAGCTATCCCCCAAATACTTTGGGCCATACAAAATTTTGCAGCGAGTGGGACAAGTTGCATATCAGCTCCAGCTGCCACCGGAGTCTCAAATCCACGATGTTTTCCATGTTTCACTGCTCAAGCCTCTCAAGGGCCCAGCACCTTAGTCCATCCCTGCTCTGCCACCGGTTGAAGACGGTAAGGTCTCTCTCACTCCAATCAAAATTCTGCAGTCTAGGCAGCTCCAGGACAACACCCAGATTTTGGTTCAATGGTCGCATACTGATTCCATAGAGGCCACGTGGGAAGATATACAGGTGTTTCAGCACGTGTATCCTTCATTGGAGCTTGAGGACAAGCTCTCTTTCAAAGCGGGGATTGATGTTATAGACTCGATAGCCGAACGAGTCATCCAAAGGCGTCGCAGTTGAAGTGTTTTATGGAAGTGTTTTGTATAGGAATCAAGTCAGCAATTCAGCAACTATTTCAGCAGCTCAGCAGAGTCAGCATGCTGAGCGTGTAAGTCTTGAGGGCTATTTTTGTAATATTGAGTGATGCAGCAACGTAGCTCAACTTGTGTGTTTCAGCCTTAGGCATGTAAGCCACATAAAGGCAGCTTATGTAAGCCATATAATGGCAACACATGTAATATTTTTGGCACCTCTTCGAACAACTTTAGTAGGGGCAAAATGAAATGAGAAGGATGGAAATTTTGAACCCAGATATAGAACACGACAGGGAGGTTCCCCTCTTGACGAACCAGGTTGTTGTCTCCCTTCACGAGCAGCAGGTTACGGTCTCCCTCAGAGCCGGGTTACCCTTCCTTCCCCCCATTCCTTCCAAGCTCTTCACTTTTCTCCTTTCCATCATCCAATTCACCCAGATTTCGCCATCATAGGCAGACCTCGACGATTACAGCACATTGGTGCTGAACCTGTGTTGGATGCAGAGCCTCCTTCCCATCGGATAACAAGGCCCATGGTCAGAGACCATAACATTTTTACTCTCCCTTTTTTCTCATAAAAAAAAGATAAGGCAAATAGATCTCAACAAAATGAAAATTGTAGTGTTTATGTATGCAAAAAATTGAAAACTATAATAAATTTAAGTGAAGAAAATTATTTCACACACTAAAAATGAACACTAAAGTTTTGTTATCCATATTTGGGAAATTCTACTAGTACAACCCGTAATAGCTTGGTGGAATTTTATAAAAAAGTGATTTGTAATTGATGCTAACATGTTTTAAATATGGATACGCATGCCTAAAACATGTTGAAGATGCAAATGACCTAATGATCCAAAAATTTCAAGTAGTAAAAAAAATTAAATTCTCAAGTTAATGTGCAGTGGGATATTTACTAGACCCTAACAACCTACTATTTGCCTATTTACAAAAAGCGGACCTAATAATCGTAGATCATCGTAATGGTTTTGATCGATTAATGATGTGTAACAGCTATAATTTTTGTTAGAAATGACTTATGGTTTGGGAGTCAACCATCAGTTAAACATGCCTCGCCCCCCCTGTTCCAATGATTGCAAAACCTAATATATAAAAAACTAAAAGAGATAACAATCCTTAAAAATCACTGATACTTTTTGGAATTTTCTCTCTCATCATTTGTGCATTTCCATTTTGTATGATCAATTTTTTTTCAAATCCAAACTTGAGTTTTCTCTCTCCAATTTTTCTCGTAAACAAAACACCAAAGTTTTTGTTATCCATCTTTGGGAAATTCCACTAGCACAACAACTAATAGCTTGGAATTTTATAAGAAAGAGATTTCTAATTGATCCTAACATGTCTTAAATACGGATACGCATGCCTAAAACATGTTGAAGATGCAAATGACCTAATGATCCAAAATTTTCAAGGAGTAGAAAAAAATTAAATTCTCAAGTTAACGTGCGGTGCGATATTTACCAGACCCTAACAACCCACTATTTGCCTATTTACAAAAAGCGGACCTACCAATCATAAATCATCGTAATGGTTTTGATCGATTAATGATGTGTAATGGCTATAACTTTTGTTAGAAATGACTTATGGTTTGGGAGTCAACCCTCAGTTAAACATGCCTCGCCCCCCCTGTTCCAATGATTGCAAAACCTAATATATCAAAAACTAAAAGAGTTAACAATCCTTAAAAATCACTGATACTTTTTGGACTTTTCTCTCTCATAATTTGTGCATTTCTATTTTGGATGATCAATTTTTTTTCAAATCCAAACTTAAGTTTTCACTCTCCCAATTTTCTCGTAACAAAAAGATAAGGTAAATAGATCACAACAAAGTAAAAATTTTAGAGTTTATGTATAAAAAAAATTTAAAAATAAAATAAATGTAAGTGAATTTTTTCTTTCACGCATTTAAAATGAACACCAAAGCTTTGTTATCCATGTTTAGGAAATTCCACTAGCACAACACCTAATAGCTTGGAATTTTATAAGAAAGAGATTTCTAATTGATCCTAACATGATTTAAATATGGATATGCATGCCTCAAACATGTTGAAGATTCAAAAAACCTTATGACCAAAAAAATTCAAGGAGAAGAAAAAATTAAATTCTCATGTTAACGTGCAGTGGGATATTCACCCGAGCCAAGCAACCTAACTTTTTGCCCATTTACAAAAAGTAGACCTAACAATCATAGATCATCTTAAAGGTTTTGGGGTATTAATGTTGAGTAATGGCTATAATTTTTGTTAGAAATGACTTATGGCTTGTGAGTCACGCTTAGTTAAAAATCCCTCACCCCCTCCTTTTTTGACGATTACAAAACCTAATATATATAAAAAACTAAAAGAGTTTACAACCCTTAAAAAATCACAGATACTTTTTGGAATTATTTCTCTCAACATTTGTGCATTTTCATTTTGGATGTTCAATTTTTTTTAAATCCAAACATGAGTTTTCACTCTCACTTTTTTCTCGTAAACAAAGAGATAAGGAAAATAGATCACAAAAAAATGAAATTTTTAGATTTTATGTATGCAAAAAATATAAAACTATTATAAATGTAAGTGAAGAAAATTTTTTCACCCACTAAAAATGACTACCAAAGTTTTGTTATCCATGTTTGGGAAATTCCACTAGTACAACCCCTAATAGCTTGGAATTTAATAAGAAAGAGATTTCTAATTGATCCTAACATGTTTTAAATATGGATAAGCATACCTAAAACATGTTGAAGATGCAAATGACCTAATGATCCAAAAATTTCAAGGCGTAGAAAAAATTAAATTCTCAAGTTAACGTGCGGTGGGATATTCAATCGAGCCAAAAAACCACTTTTTGCGCATTTAAAAAAAGCTGACCTAACAATCTTAGATCATCGTAAACGTTTTGATCGATTAATGATGTATAATGGATATAATTTTTGTTAGAAATGACTTAAGGTTTGGGAGTCAACACTCAGTTAAAAATGCCTCACCCCCCGTTTGCTGATGATTGCAATATCTAATATATAAAAAACTTAAAGAGTCTACAATCTCTAAAAATCACTGATTCTTTTTGGAATTATCACTCTATGCTTTTGTGCATTTGCATTTTGTATGTTCAATTTCTTTTCAAATCCAAATTTAAGTTTTCTCTCTCCCTTTATTCTCGTAAACAAAAAGATAAGGCAAATAGATCACAACAAAATAAAAATTTTAGAGTTTATGTACGCCAAAAATTTAAAACTATTATAAATGTAAGTGAAGAAAGTTTTTTGATGCACTAAAAATGAACACCAAAGTATTGTTATCCATATTTGGGAAATACCACTAGTACAACCCCAAATAGCTTGGAATTTGATAAGAAAGAGATTTCTAATTGATCCTAACATGTTTTAAATATGGATATGCATGCCTAAAACATGTTGAAGATGCAAATAACCTAATGATCCAAAAATTTCAAGGTGTAGAAAAAATTAAATTCTCAAGTTAACGTGCGGTGGGATATTCAACCAAGCCAAACAACCCACTTTTTGCGCATTTACAAAAAGTTGACCTAACAATCTTAGATCATCATAAACGTTTTGATCGATTAATGATGCGTAATGGCTATAATTTTTGTTAGAAATGACTTAAGTTTTGGGAGTTGTTGGAAGATAAGAACAAGCCCAAACGACTAAGGAAGGCCCACATATGTAAGATTATTATAAGATAGGCCACATGACCAAAGAAGGCCCACAAGATGGGCCCAAGCCCATAAGAAGTAGGACTCACAATGATTACCATGAGCGTGTATCATTATCACATCAGTTGGAACATCAAGAAGGACTCATAAAAGTATCTTTATCTTAAGGTCACGACCATGAAGAGTTTTACTTTAAGTTATATTTGTCTTTTATCAATATTGAGTTATTTAATTATGTTAGGACTTATCTTTAAGTGTTAGAGTTTGGGTGTAATTGGGACAAGTGTAGTTTTATTGTAATTGGACTCTACTACCTTCCTCTATTATACATAGAGGTTCATGTACTCTGATTACAAGAAGTTATTGAAGTCAATGAAGTATTTATATTTTGCATAAATAAACATGGTATCAGAATAGGTTCTGTGAGTTGACTTGGTCAACTCACGGAGGTAATGTGATCCTTTTCTCTAAACCCTAAACCCTAGGTCTAGGTTCGTAGTTAATTTTTTTTTAGTCCCTACTCTAGTAGATTTATTTGCGTTTTTTTACCTCTATAGATAGTTTTTTATATTTAAAATTATATATTTACGGAAATATATTTGAGTTTACTTTCCAACGAAAAGCTATTTGCTCCAATCGGAGTTCTATACAGAGAGATATTCATGTTTGAATGAGAGAAGGTCAGATTGCAAAAGTGGTTTGAGCAACAGTAGAAAGCTTCAGATTCCGAGATATGTTTTTCTGTCAAGAACTAAACTTTATATGGAAAGATATATATAAAAATAAATATACGTTAGTCTATTATTTACCTATTCAACCAATTTTTTATTTGAATTATCTACAAAGAGAAATAGATATTTGAAGCAGCAAAGGTCATATTTAAATAGAGGTTCGACAGTAGAAAGCCTCAAATTCCGAGATATTTTATGCTATCACGAAAGATAATTTATATGGAGAATTATATATCAAAAGAAAGATATGTAAGTCTATTTTATTACCTAATCAACCAATTTACGGAATAATATTTTTATAAGGATATATTGATCTTGGAAGAGTCAATGGTCGTTCAGGAAAAATAGGAGAAACAAAACTTAGTTCGGCCATATGACAGAGACCGAAACCTATCAGATTATTTATCTTCTGATAGTTAAATTTTATGAAGAGAAGTTATACTTGGATGAAATTTATTTAAGTCTAGTTGCAGAAGGAAAACATTTCATGTCAATCTGATCTATGTTGAAAGATATATTCGAATTGGAAGAATCAAAGGTCATGCTAGTATGGAAAAATTCGTATGGAAAAATTCGAATTTAAGCCGATTGTTTTGCATCACTGTTTGAGTTGATATGTCAGGAAAATATCTCACTTCTCCCTATTTTGAGGGCTTATTTACAAATATCTATTATTTTGAATTATTGCTACTTCTATGATATTTGGTTCAAGCTGGGATCACTGCCATTACCTTCCAACTTGAGGGGGAGAAGTAGAAGAAGAACAAGAAAGAGGTATTTTATTCCTTATGTTGTGGATAAGTTTATGTGACCAAAATATTCAAGAAAGGGGGAGCACAAAAGATGAAGTTTGTGCATCAAAGAAGAAGAAATCATGCCCAAATGACCAAGGAAGCCCACATATGTAAGATTATTATAAGATGGGCCACATGACCAAGGAAGGCCCACAAGATGGGTGGGCCCAAGCCCATAAATTCAAAATGATTACCATGAGCTGGCCTCATTATCACATCAGTTGGAAGATCAAGAAGGACTCGTAAAAGTATCTTTATCTTAAGGTCACGACCAAGAAAATTTTTAGTTTAAGTTATAATTGTCTTCTATCAATATTGAGTTATTTAATTATGTTAGGACATATCTTTTTGTGTTAGAGTTTAGGTGTAATTGGGAAAAGGGTAGTTTTATTGTAATTGAACTCTACTACCTTCCACTATTATAAATAGAGGTTCATGTACTCTGATTACAAGAAATTATTGAAATCAATGAAGTATTTCTCTTTTCCATAAATTCAACAGGAGTCAAGACTCAGTCAAAAATGCCTCCCCCCCGCCCCCCTCTCTTTACGATGATTGCTAAACCTAATAAATAAAAAATTTACATATTTTACATTCCCTAAAAATCGCAGATACTTTTTGGATTTATCTCTCTCTGCATTTATGCATTTGCATATTTGAAGTTTAATTTTTTTTCAAATCCAAACTTGAGTATTTACTCTCCCTTTTTTCTCGTAAACAAAAAGATAAGGCAAATAGTTCACAACAAAATGAAAATTTTAGAGTTTATGTATGCAAAAAATCGAATACTATAAAAAAAGTAAGTGAAAAAATTATTTCATAGACTAAAAATGAACACCAAAGTTTTATTATCCATGTTTGGGAAATTCAACTAGAACAACTCCTAATAGCTTGGTGGAATTTTATAAGAAAGAGATTTCTAATTGATCCTAACATGTTTTAAATATGGATATGCAAGCCTGAAATATGTTGAAGATGCAAATGACCTAATGATCCAAAATTTTCAAGGAGTAGAAAAAATTAAATTCTCAAGTTAACGTGCAGTGGGATATTTACCAAAGCTAAACAACCCACTTTTTCTTATTTACAAAAAGCTAACGTAGCAAACATAGATCGTGGCAAAGGTTTTGATCGATTAATTATGTGTAACAGCTAAAATTTTTGTTAGAAATGACTTATGGTTTGGAAGTCAACACACAGGTAAAAAAGGTCCCCCCCCCCCCCCTTCCCTCCTCTTCCCATGATTGCAAAACCTAATATATAAAAAACTAAAAGAGTTTACAATCCTTAAAAATCATAGATACTTTTTGGAATTATCTCTCTCAGCATTTGTGCATTTCCATTTTGGATGTTCAATTTTTTTTCAAATCCAAACTTGAGTTTTTTCTCGTAAACAAAAAGATAAGGCAAATAGATCACTACAAAATCAAAATTTTAGAGTTTACGTATGCAAAAAATTGAAAACTATAATAAATGTAAGTGAAGAAATTTTTTTTGAGCTTTAAAAATGAACACCAAAGTTTTTGATATCCATGTTTGGGAAATTCCACTAGCACAACACCTAATAGGTTGGAATTTTATAAATAAGAGATATCTAATTGATCCTAACATGTTTTAAATGTGGATATGCATGCCTAAAACATGTTGAAGAGGCAAATGAACTAATGACAAAAAAATTTCAAGGAGTAGACAAAATTAAATTCTCATGTTAACGTGCAGTGGGATTTTCACCTGAGCCAAAAAACCTACTTTTTGCGCATTTACAAAAAGCAGACCTAACAATCATAGATCATCGTAAAAGTTTTGATCAATAAATGATGCGTAATGGCTATAATTTTTGTTAGAAATGACTTATGGTTTGGGAGTCACACATTGTTAAAAAATTGCAAAACCTTATATATAAAAAACTAAATGAGTTTACAATCCTTAAAAATCACAGATACTTTTTGGAATTATCTTTATCAGCATTTGTGCATTTCCATTTTGGATGTTCAGTTTTTGTTCAAATCCAAACTTGAGTTTTCACTCTCCCTGTGTTCTCGTAAACAAAGAGATAAGGCAAATAGATCACAACAAAATAAAACTTTTAGAGTTTATATATGCAAAAAATTGAAAACTATTACAAAAGTAAGTGAAGAAATTTTTTTCACCCACTAAAAATGACTACCAAAGTTTTGTTATCCATGTTTGGGAAATTCCACTAGTACAACCTCTAACAGCTTGGAATTTTATAAGAAATAGATTCCTAATTGTTTCTAACATGTTTTAAATATAGATATGCAAGGGTGAAACAAGTTGAAAATGAAAATGACCTAATGATCTAAAAATTTCAAGGAGTAGAAAAAATTAAATTCTCAAGTTAACATGCGGTGGGATATTTACCAGAGCCAAACAACCCTCTTTTTGCCTATTTACAAAAAGCTGACATCACAATCATAGATCATCGTAAAGGTTTTGATCGATTAATGATGTGTAACGGCTATAATTTTTGTAAGAAATGACTTATGGTTTGGGAGTCAACACTCAGTTACAAATGCCTCGCCTCCATTTTCAGATGATTGCAAAACCTAATATATAAAAAACTAAAAGAGTTTACAATCCCAAAAAAACATAGATTCTTTTTGGAATTATCACTCTCTACATTTGTGCATTTGCATTTTGGATGTTCAATTTTTTTTCAAATCCAAACTTTAGTTTTCACTCTCCCTTGTTCTTGTAAAGAAAAAGATAAGGCAAATAGATCACAACAAAATGAAAATTTAAGAATTTATGTTTTCCAAAATTGAAAACTATAATAAATATAAGTGAAGAAAATTTTTTGACGCTCTAAAAATGAACACACAAGTACTATTATCTATGTTTGGGAAATTCCACTAGTAGAACCCCTAATAGCTTGGAATTTGATCAGAAAGAGATTTCTAATTGATCCTAATATGTTTTAAATATGGATATGCATGCCTGAAACATGTTGAAGATGCAAATGACATAATGATCCAAAAATTTCAAAGACTAGAAAAAATTAAATTCTCAAGTTAACATGCAGTGGGATATTCAACCGAGCCAAACAACCCACTTTTTACGCATTTACAAAAAGCTGACCTAGCAATCATAGATCATCATAAATTTTTTGATCGATTAATGATGCGTAGCGGCTATAATTTTTGTTAGAAATCACTTAAGGTTTGGGAGTCAATACTCAATTAAAAATGCCTCGCCCCCCTTTTTTGATGATTGCAAAACCTAATAGATAAAAAACTAAAAGAGTTTACCGTCCCTGGAATTACCTCTCTCTGCTTTTGTGCATTTTCTTTTTCGATGTTCAATTTTTTTTAAAATCCAAACTTGAGTTTTCTCTTGTAAACGATAAGGCAAATAGATCACAACAAAATGAAAATTTTAGAGTTTATGTATGCAAAAAATCAAAAACTATATTAAATGTAAGAGAACAAAATTATTTCACGCACCAAAAATGATCACCAAAGTTTTGTTATCCATGTTTGGAATATTCCTCTAGTACAACCGTAATAGCTTGGTGGAATTTTATAAGAAAGATATTTCTAATTGATTCTAACATATTTTTTTTGGAAGATAAGATCAAGCCCAAACGACCAAGGAAGGCCCACATATGTAAGATTATTATCAGATGAGCCACATGACCAAGGAAGGCCCACAAGATGGGCCCAAACCCATAAGAAGTAGGACCCTCAATGATTACCAAGAGCTGGCATCCTTATCACATCAGTTGGAGGATCAAGAAGGACTCACAAAAGTATCTTTATCTTAGGGTCACGACCAAGAAGAGTTTTAGTTTAAGTTATATTTGTCTTTTATCAATATTGAGTTAAGTAATTATGTTAGGACTTACCTTAAGTGTTAGAGTTTGGATGTAATTGGACAAGGGTAGTTTTATTGTAATTGGAATCTACTTCTTTCTTCTATTATAAATAGAGGTTTATGTACTCCGATTACAACAAGTTATTGATGTCAATGAAGTATTTCACTTTTCCATAAATTCAACATGGTATCAGGGCAGGTTTTGTGAGTTGACTTGGTCAACTCACCGAGGAAATGTGATCCTTTTCTCTACACCCTAAACCCTAGGTCTAGGTTCGAAGTTATTATTTTTAGTCCCTACACCCATAGTTTTTGTTTCAATTTTAACCTCTATAGTAGTTTTTAATATTGCAAGTTATATATTAACAAAAATATATTTAATCTCTGTTATTTAGGATTATTGCTACTTCTATGATATTTGGTTCAAGCTGGGATCACTGCCATTACCTCCCAACTTGAGGGGGAGAAGTAGAAGAAGAACAAGAAAGAGGTATTTTATTCCTTATGTGGTGGATAAGTTTATGTGACCAAAATATTCAAGAAAGGGGGAACAAAAAAGATGAAGCTTGTGCATCAAAGAAGAAATTTTTATATCGGATTATTTCATGGGTTCTTTGACAAAGTTTACTATTTAATTCGTGTTATATTCAGCTGCAGCTATTATATCTCTTTGGGGACATTATTATTGAATAAGAGGTGGCCTCATGTCATCATTTATTTTACACCGTCAAAAATATCAAAATTTTTTGTGGTTGGGAGTCCACAAAGGAGGAACGTCATCCCCATCAAAAAGATGAAAATTATTTGTGGTTGGGATTCCACGACGAACGAACTTCATCCCCGTCAAAAAGATGAAAATTATTTGTGGCTGGAAGTCCATGACGGAGGAACTTCATCCCTGTCAAAAAGATAAAAATTATTCGTAGTTGGGAGTCCATGACGGAGGAACTTCAACCCCGTCAAAAAGATGAAAATTATTTGTGGTTGGAATTCCATGATGGAAGAACTTATGATTACATCTATGTTATCCTCCCAACCCCCCCCCTATAATGGCTTTTATGTCTCCTACCACTTGAGAGTCGTTGTCCTATGGAGGGACACAATGGTTGACACTTCAGAGCAATGCCGATAGACACACTACCGATAGCAGTGGAGTGTGCCCTACATCCAGCATTAAGACTAGAGTATGAAGCAATGGCTTTCCGGCTAGGAGCATGGAAAGACGCAACAATGTGAGGGGAATGTTGGAAGATGAAGGCATATTGGAAGATGTGTCATTTTATAAAAAAATATTTTATACCTCATTTGCAACAAACTAGGAGTTCATGTTGTTCTCTCACCCGTAGCTTGAGGGGGAGTGTTAGAAGATAAGATCAAGCCCAAATGACCAAGGAAGGCCCACATATGTAAGATTATTATAAGTTGGGCCACATGACCAAGGAAGGCACACAAGATGGGCCCAAGCCCATAAGAAGTAGGACCCACAATGATTACCAAGAGCTGGACTCTACTACCTTCTTCTATTATAAATAGAGGTTCATGTACTTTGATTACAACAAGTTATTGATGTCAATGAAGTATTTTCACTTTTTCAAAAGTTCAACAATTTTAAATATGTATATGCATGCCTGAAACATGTTGAAGATGCAAATGACCTAATGATAAAAAAATTTCAAGTAGTAGAAAAAATTAAATTCTCTAGTTAACGTGCGGTGGGATATTTACCAGAGCCAAACAACCCACTTTTTGCCTATTTTCAAAAAGCTAACGTAACAATCATAGATCATCGTAAAGGTTTTGATCAATTAATGATGTGTAACAGCTATAATTTTTGTTAGAAATGACTTATGGTTTGGGAGTCAACACTCAGTTAAAAATCCCTCGCCCCCCCTTTTCCGATGATTGCAAAACCTAATATATAAAAAGCTAAAAGAGTTTAAAATCCCTAAAAATCACAGATTCTGTTTGTAATTATCTCTCTCTTCAGTTGTGCATTTGCATTTTGGAAGTTCAATTTTTTTCAAATCCAAACTTTAGTTTTCACGCTCCCTTTTTTCTCGTAAAAAAAAGATAAGGCAAATAGATCACAAAAAAATAAATATTTAAGAGTTTATGCTTGCCAAAAATTGAAAACTATAATAAATGTAAGTGAAGAAAATTTTTTGACGAAAAAAAATGAACACCAAAGTTTTGTTACCCATGTTTGGGAAATTCCTCTAGTACAACCCCTGATAGCTTGGAATTTGATAAAAAAGAGATTTCTAATTGATCCTAACATGTTTTAAAAATGGATATGCATGCCTGAAACATGTTAAAGATGCAAATGACATAATGATCCAAATATTTCAAGGAGTAGAAAAAATTAAATTCTCAAGTTAACGTGCGGTGGGTATTCAACCGAGCCAAACAACCCATATTTTGCCTATTTACAAAAAGGCAGACCTAACAATCATAGATCATCGTAATGGCTTTGATCGATTAATGATGCGTAATGGCTATAATGTTTGTTAGAAATGACTTATGGTTTGGGAGTCAACACTCAGTTAAAAATCCCTCGCCAACCCCCCCCCTTCCCCTTTTCGATGATTGCAAAACCTAATATATAAAAAACTAAAAGAGTTTACAAGCCTTAAAAATCACAGATTGGAATTATCTCTCTCAGCATTTGTGCATGTCCATTTTGGATGTTCAATTTTTTTTTCAATCCAAACTGGAGTTTTCACTCTCCCTTTTTTATCACAAACAAAGAGATCAGGCAAATAGATCACAACAAAATGAAAATTTTAGTGTTTAAGTATGCAAAAAATGGAAAACTATTATAAATGTAAGTGAAAAAACTTTTTTCACCCACTAAAAAGTACTACATAAGTTTTTTTATCCATGTTTGGGAAATTCCACTAGTACAACCCCTAATTGTTGGGAATTTTATAAGAAAGAGATTTCTAATTGATACTAGCATGTTTTAAATATGGATATTCAAGGCTGAACCATGTTGAAGATGCAAATGACCTAATGATCTAAAAATTTCAAGGAGTAGAAAAAATTAAATTCTCAAGTTAACGTGTAGTGGGACATTTACCAGAGCCAGACAACCCACTTTTTGCCTATTTACAAAAAGTTGACGTAACAATCATAGATCATCGTAAAGATTTTGATCGATTAATGATGTGTAACGGCTATAATTTTTGTTAGAAATGACTTATGGCTTGGGAATCAACACTCAGTTAAAAATGCCTCGCCCCCTTTTTTTGATGATTGCAAAACCTAATATATAAAAAACTAAAAGAGTTTACAATCCCTAAAAATAACATATTCTTTTTGGATTTATTTTTCTCCGAATTTATGCATTTGCGTTTTGGATGTTCAATTTTTTTTCAAATCCAAACTGTAGTTCTCACTCTCCCTTTCTTCTCGTAAACAAAAAAGATAAGGCAAATAGATCACTACAAAATGAAAATTTTAGAGTTTATGTATGCAAAAAATTGAAAACTATAATAAATGTAAGTGAATAAAAAAATTTCATGCACTAAAAATGTACACCAAAGTTTTGTTATCGATTGGGAAATTCAACTAGTAGTAATAGCTTGGAATTTGATAAGAAAGACATTTCTAATTGATCCTAACATGTTTTAAATATGGATATGCATGATCGAAACATGTTGAAGATGCAAATAACCTAATGATAAAAAATTTTCAAGGAGTAGAAAAAATTAAATTCTCCGGTTAACTTGCGGTGGGATATTAACCCAAGCCAAACAACCACTTTTTGCACATTTACAAAAAGCTGACCACACAAGCATAGATCATCGTAAAGGTTTTGATCGATTAATGATGCATAACGGCTATTTTTTTTGTTACAAATGACTTATGGTTTAGGGGACAACACTCAGTTAAAAATGCCTCGCCCTCCCTTTTCCTATAATTGGAAAACCTAATATATAAAAAACTAAGAGAGTTTACAATCCCTAAAAATCGCAAATACTTTTTGGAATTATCTCTCTCTGCATTTGTGCATTTGCATTTTGGATTTTCAATTTTTTTTCAAATCCAGACTTGAGTTTTCACTCTCCTTTTTTCTCGTAGACAAAAAGATAAGGCAAATAGATCACAACAAAATGAAAATTTTAGAGTTTATGTATGGAAAAAATTGAAAACTACAATAAATGTAAGTGTAGAAAATTATTTCATGAAATAAAAATGAACACCAAAGTTTTGTTAACCATGTTTGAGAAATTCCACAAGTACAACCCCGAAGAGCATGGTGGAATTTGATAAGAAATAGATTTCTAATTGATCCTAACATGTTTTAAATATGGATATTCATGCATGAAAAATGTTGAAGATGCAAATGACCTAATGATCTAAAAATTTCAAGGAGTCAAAAAAATCAAATTCTCAAGTTAACGTGCATGAAAAATGTTGAAGATGCAAATGACCTAATGATCTAAAAATTTCAAGGAGTCAAAAAAATCAAATTCTCAAGTTAACGTGCGGTGGGATATTCAACTGATTCAAACAACCCACTTTTTGCTCATTTAAAAAATGCTAACCTATCAATCATTGAACATCGTAAATGTTTTGATCGATTAATGATGTGTAATGGCTACAATTTTCGTTAGAAATGACTTATGGCTTGGGAGTCATCACTCAGTTGAAAATCCCTCACCCTCCCTTTTCCAATGATTGCATAACCTAATATATAAAAAATTAAAAGAGTTTACAATCCCTAAGAATTGTAGATACTTTATGGAATTAACTGTCTCTGTATTTGTGCATTTGAATTTGGATGTTCAATTTTTTTTCAAATCCAAACTTGAGATTTCATTCTCCCTTTTTTTCGCAAAAACAAAAAGATTAGGCAAATAGATCACAAAAAAATGAAAATTTCAGAGTTTATGTATGCAAAAAATTGAAAACTACAATAAATGTAAGTAAAGAAAATTATTTCTCGCACTAAAAATGAACAACAAAGTTTTGTTATCCATGTTTGGGAAATTCCACTATTACAACCCCTTATAGCTCTGTGGAATTTGATAAGAAAGAGATTTGAAAATGTTCCTAACATGTTTTAAATATGGATATGCATGCCTGAAACATGTTGAAGATGCAAATGACCTAATGATCCAAAAATTTCAAGGAGTAGAAAAAATTAAATTCTCAAGTAAATGTGCGGTGGGATATTTACCAGAGCCAAACAACCCACTTTTTGCCTATTTTACAAAAAGCGGACATAACAATTGTAGATCATCGCAAATGTTTTGATCGTTTATTGATGTGAAGCGCCTATAATTTTTTTTTAAAAATGACATATGGTTTGGGAGTCAACACTCAGTTAAAAATGCCTCGTCCCTCCCTTTTTCGATGATTGCAAAACGTAATATATAAAAAAATAAAAGAGTTTAAAATCCTTAAAAATCATAGATACTTTTTGGAATTATATCTCTTAGCATTTGTGCATTTCCATTTTGGATGTTAAATTTTTTGTTCAAATCCAAACTTGAGTTTTTACTCTCTCATTTTTCTTGTAAACAAAAAGATAAGGCAAATAAATCACAACAAAATGAAAATTTTAGAGTTTATGTACACAAAAAATATAAAACTATAATAAATGAAAGTGAAGAAAATTATTTCACGCACTAAAAATGAACACCAATGTTTTGCTATCCATGTTTGGGAAATTCCACTAGTACAACCCCTAATAGCTTGGTGGAATTTTATAAGAAAGACATTTCTAATTGATCCTAACATGTTTTAAATTTGGATATACTAGCCTTAAACATGTTGAAGATGCAAATGACCTAATGATCCAAATATTTTAAGGAGTAGAAAAAATTAAATTCTCAAGTTAACGTGCGTTGGGATATTTACCTGAGCCAAACAACCCACTTTTTGCCTATTTTACAAAAAGCAGACCTAACAATCATACGTCATCGTAAATGTTTTGATCGATTAATGATGTGTAACAGCTATAATTTTTGTTAGAAATGTCTTTTGGTTTGGGAGTCAACACTCAGTTAAAAATGCCTTGCCCCCACTTTTTCGATGATTGCAAAACCTAATATATAAAAAAATAAAAGAGTTTACAAACCCTAAAAAATACAAATTCTTTTTGGAATTATCTCTCTCTGCATTTGTGCATTTTCAATTTGGATGTTCAAATTTTTTTCAAATCCAAACTTGAGTTTCCATGCTCCCTTTTTTCTTGTAAACAAAAAGAGAAGGGAACTAGATCACAACAAAATGAAAATTTTAGAGTTTATGTATGCAAAAAATTGAAAACTATAATAAATGTAAGTGAAGAAAAGTTTTTCACGCACAAAAAATGAACTCCAATGTTTTGTTATCGATGTTTGGGCAATTCCAGTAGTAGCTAATAGCTTGGAATTTGATAAGAAAGAGATTTTTAAGTGGTCCTAACATGTTTTAAATATGGATATGCATGCTTGAAACATTTTGAAGATCCAAAAGGCCTAATGATCCAAAAATTTCAAGGAGTAAAAAAAATTAAATTCTCAAGTTAACATGCGGTGGGATATTCAACCAAGCCAAAAGACCCAATTTTTACACATTTACAAAAAGCTGACCTAACAATCATAGATCATCGTAAATGTTTTGATCGATTAATGATGCGTAACGGCTATAATTTTTGTCAGAAATGACTTATGGCTTGGGAGTCAACACTCAGTAAAAAATGCCTCTCCCCCTTTTCCGATGGTTGTAAAACCTAATATATAAAAAACTAAAAGAGTTTACAATCCCTAAAAATCGCAGATACTTTTTGGAATTATCTATCTCTGCATTTGTGCATTTGCATTTTGGATGTTCAATTTTTTTTCA
Organism: Aristolochia californica; assembly: GCF_029961685.1. Lineage (NCBI taxonomy): Eukaryota > Viridiplantae > Streptophyta > Magnoliopsida > Piperales > Aristolochiaceae > Aristolochia > Aristolochia californica. The sequence continues at coordinate 9,461,466 of NW_027181826.1, read as the reverse complement.
AATCTAAACTTGAGTTTCCACTCTCCCTTTTTTCTTGTAAACAAAAAGATAAGGCAAATAGATGACAATAAAATAAAAATTTTAGAGTTTATGCATGCAAAAAATTGAAATCAATAATAAATGTAAGTGAAGAAAATTGTTTCATGCACTAAAAATGACCACCAAAGTTTTGTTATCCATATTTGGCAAATTCTAACTTGTACAACCAGTAATAGCTTGGTGGATTTTATAAGAAAGAGATTTTTAATTGATCCTAGCATGTTTTAAGTACGGATATGCGTGCCTGAAACATGTTAAAGATGCAAATGACCTAATGATCCAAAAATTTGAAGGAGAAGAAAAATTAAATTCTCAAGTTAAAGTGTGGTGGGATATTTACCTGACCCTAACAACCCACTTTTAGCCTATTTATTAAAAGCAGACCTAAAAATCATAGATCATTGTAAAGGTTTTGATCGATTAATGATGTGTAACAGTTATAATTTTTTTTAGAAATGACTTATGGTTTGGGAGTCAACATTCAGTTAAAAATGCCTCGCCTCCCTTTTCCGATGATTGCAAAACCTAATATATAAAAAACTAAAAGATTTTACAATCCCTGAAAATCGCAAATACTTTTTGGAATTATCTCTCTCTGCATTTGTGCATTTGGATTTTGGATGTTCAATTTTTTTTCAAATCCAAACTTGAGATTTCATTCTCCCTTTTTTTGCATAAACAAAAAATTAGGCAAATAGATCAACAAAAAAAAACGAAAATTTTAGAGTTTATGTATGCAAAAAATTGAAAAATACAATAAATGTAAGAAAAGAAAATTATTTCTCATACTAAAAATGAACACCAAAGTTTTGTTATTCATATTTGGGAAATTCTACTAGTGCAACCAGTAATAGCTTGTAGGATTTCATAAGAAAGAGATTTTTAATTGATCCTAAAATGTTTTAAATACGGATATGCATGCTTTAAACATGTTGAAGATGCAAATGACCTAATGATCCAAAAATTTGGAGTAGAAAAAATTAATTCTCAAGTTAACGTGTGGTGGGATATTTACCAGACCCTAAAATCCCACTTTTTGCCTATTTACAAAAAGTGGACATAAAAATTATAGATCATCGTAAAGGTTTTGATCGATTAATGTTGTGTAAATGCAATAATTTTTGTTAGAAATGACTTATGGTTTGGGATTCAACACTCAGTTAAAAATGCCTCGCCCCCCTTTTCCTATGATTGAAAAACCTAATATATAAAAAACTAAAAGAATTTATAATCCTTAAAAATCACAGATACTTTTTGGAAAAATTTCTCTCATCATTTTTGTATTTCCATTTTGGATTATCAATTTATTTTCAAATCCAAACTTGAGTTTTCACTCTCCCATTTTTCTCGTAAACAAAAAGATAAGGCAAATAGATCACAACAAAATGAAAATTTAAGAGTTTATGTATGCAAAAAATTGAAAACTATAATAAATGAAAGTGATTTTTTTTTTTCACGCATTAAAAATAAACACCAAAGTTTTTGTTATGCATGTTTGGGAAATTCCACTAGCACAACACCTAATAGCTTGGAATTTTATAAGAAAGAGATTTTTATTTGATCCTAACATGTTTTAAATATGGATATGCATGCCTAAAACATGTTGAAGATTCAAATCACCTAATGACCAAAAAATTTCAAGGAGAAGAAAAAATTAAAATTCTCATGTTAACGTGCAGTGGGATATTCACTTCAGCCAAACAACTTAACTTTTTGCCCATTTACAAAAAGCAGACCTAACAATCGAAGATGATCATAATGGTTTTGATTGATTAACGATGTGTAATGGCTATAATTTTTGTTAGAAATGACTTATGGTTTGGGAGTCACACTCAGTTAAAAATCCCTCACCCCTCCCCCCCCCCCCCCCCCCCCCCCCCCCCTTCTTTTTCCGACGATTGCAAAAACTAATATATAAAAAACTAAAATAGTTTACAATCCTTAAAAATCACAGACACTTCTTGGAATTATCTATCTCAGCATTTGTGCATTTCCATTTTGGGTGTTCAATTTTTTTTTCAAATCAAAACAAGCGTTTTCACTCTCCCTTTTTTTTTGAAAATAAAGAGATAAGGCAAATAGATCACAAAAATTGAAAAGTTTAGAGTTTATGTATGCAAAAAATTGAAAACTATTATAAAGGTAAGTGAAGAAAATTTTTTCACCCACTAAAAATGTCTACCAAAGTTTTGTTATCCAAATTTGGGATTTAATAAGGAATAAATTTCATATTGATAATAACATGTTCTAAATATGAATAAGCAAGGATGAAACATGTTGAAGATGCAAATGACCTAATGATCCAAAAATTTCGAGTAGAAAAAATTAAATTCTCAAGTTAATGTGCGGTGGGATATTTACCAGAGCCAAACAACCCGCTTTTTGCCTATTTACAAAAAGCTGACGTAACATTCATAGATCAACGTAAAGGTTTTGATCAATTAATGATGTGTAACGGCTATAGTTTTTGTTAGAAATGACTTATGGTTTGGTAGTGAACACTTAGTTAAAAAAGCATCACCCCCCATTTTCTGATGATTGCAAAACCTAACATATAAAAAACTAAAACAGTTTACAATCCCTAAAAAACACTGATTTTATTTGGAATTATCAATCTTTGCATTTGAGCATTTGCATTTTAGATGTTCAATTTTTTATCAAATCCAAACTTGAGTTTTCACTCTCCCTTTATTCTCGTAAACAAAAAGATAAAGCAAAAAGATCACAACAAAACGAAAATTTTAGAGTTTAAGTACGCCAAAAATTGAAAACTATAATAAATGTAAGTGAGAAAATTTTTTGACGCACTAAAAATGAACACCAAAGTATTGTTATCCATGTTTTGGAAATACCATTAGTACAACACCTAATAGCCTGAAATTTGATAAGAAAGAGATTTCTAATTGATCCTAACATGTTTTAAATATAGATATGCATGCCAAAAACATGTTGAAGATGCAAATAACCAAATGATTCTAAAATTTCAAGGAGCAGAAAAAATTAAATTCTCTAGTTAACGTGTAGTGGGATATTTTCCAAAGCCAAACAACTCACTTTTTGCCTATTTTACAAAAATCGAACCTAACAATCATAGATCAACGTAAATATTTTGATCGATTGTTGATGTGTAAAAGCCATAATTTTTGTTAGAATTGACTTATGGTTTGGGAGTCAACACTCAGTTAAAAATGCCTCGCCCACTCTTTTCAGACAATTGAAAAACCTAATAAAAAAAAAACCTAAAATAGTTTACAATCCCTAAAAATCACTGATTCTAATTGGAATTATCTCTCTGCATTTGTGCATTTGTATTTTCGATGTTCAATTGTTTTTTCAAATCCAAACTTGAGTTTTCACTCTCCCATGATTTTCGTAAACAAAAAGATGAGGAAAATAGATCACAACAAAATGAAAATTTTAGAGTTTATGTATGCCAAAAATTGAAAACTATAATAAATGTAAGTGAAGAAATTTTTTTGACGCACTAAAAATGAACACCAAAGTATTGTTATCCATGTTTGGGAAATACCACTAGTACAACCCTAATAGCTTGGAATATTATAAGAAAGAGATTTCTAATTGATCCTAACATGTTTTAAATATGGAAATGCATGCCAAAAACATGTTGAAGATGCAAATGACCTAATGATCCAAAAATTTCAAGGAGTAGAAAAAATTAAATTCTCAAGTTAACGTGCAGTGGGATATTCAACTGAGCCAAACAGCCCACCTTTTGCGCATTTAAAAAATGCTGTCCTAATAACCATAGATCATCGTAAACGTTTTGATGGATTAATGATGCGTAATGGCTATAATGTTTGTTAGAAATGACTTAAGGTTTGGAAGTCAACACTCAGTTAAAAATGTCTCCCCCCCCCCCCCCCCCTTTTTCGATGATTCCAAAACCTAATATATAAAAAACTAAAAGAGTTTACATTCCCTTAAAATCGCAGACACTTTTTGTAATTATCTCTCTCTGCAATTGTGCATTTGCATTTTGGATGTTCAATTTTTCTTCAAATCCAAACTTGAGTTTTCACTCTCCCTTTTTTCTCGTAAACAAAAAGATAAGGCAAATAGATCACAACAAAATGAAAATTTTAGAGTTTATGTATGCAAAAAATAAAAAACTATAATAAATGTAAGTGAAGAAAATTATTTAACTCACTAAAAATGAACAACAAAGTTTTGTTATCCATGTTTGGGAAATTCCACTAGTACAATGACTAATAGCTTGATGGAATTTAATAAGAAAGATATTTCTAATTGACCCTAACATAGTTTAAATATGGATATGCATGTTTGAAACATGTTGAAGATGCAAATGACCTATTGAACCAAAATTTTCAAGGAGAAGAAAAAATTAAATTCTCAAGTTAACCTGTGGTGGGATATTTACAAGAGCCAAACAACCCGCTTTTTGCCTATTTACAAAAAACTGAGGTAAAAATCATAGATCATCATAAAGGTTTTGATCGATTAATGATGCATAACGACAATAATTTTTGTTAGAAATGACTAATAGTTTGGGAGTCAACACTCAATTAAAAATCCCTCGCCCCCCTTTTCCGTTGATTTCAAAACCTAATATATAAAAAATTAAAAGAGTTTATAAGCCTTAACAATCACATATACTTTTTGGAATTATCGCTCTCAGCATTTGTGCATGTCCATTTTGGACTTTCAATTTTTTTTCCAATCCAAATTTGAGTTTTCACTCTCCCTTTTTTCTCATAAACAAAGAGATCAGGCAAATTGATCACAACAAAATGAAAATTTTAGTGTGTAAGTATGCAAATAATTGAAAACTATTATAAATGTAAGTGAAAAAAAATTTTTCACCCACTAAATATGACTACCAAATTTTTGTTATCCATGTTTGGGAAATTACACTAGTACCCCTAATAGCTTGGAATTTTATAAGAAAGATATTTCTAATTGATACTAACATTGTTTTAAAGATGGATATGCAAGGCTGAAACATGAAGAAGATGCAAATGACCTAATGATCCAAAAATTTCAATGTGTAGAAAAAATTAAATTTTCAAGTTAACGTGCGGTAGGATATTTACCAGAGCCAAACATCCCACTTTTTGCCTATTTAAAAAAAGCTGACGTAACAATCATAGATCATCGTAAAGGTTTTGATCGATGAATGATGTGTAACAGCTAAAATTTTATTTAGAAATGACTTATGGTTTGGGAGTCAACACTCAGTTAAAAATGTCTCGCCCCCCCTTTTCCAATGATTGCAAAACCTAATATATAAAAAACTAAAAGAGTTTACAATCCCTAAAAATCTCAGATTTTTTTTGGAATTATCTCTCTCTGAATTTTTGCATTTGCATTTTGGATGTTCAATTTTTTTTCAAATCCAAACTTGAGTTTTCACTCTCAATTTTTTCTCGTAAACAAAAAGATAAGGCAAATAGATCACAACAAAATGAAAATTTTAGAGTTTATGTATGCAAAAAATGGAAAACTATAATAAATGTAAGTGAAAAAAAAAATTTCACGCACTAAAAATGTACAACAAAGTTTTGTTCTCGATGTTCGGGAAATTCCTCTAGTAGCTAATAGCTTGGAATTTGATAAGAAAGAGATTTCTAATTGATCCTAACATGTTTTAAATATGGATACGTATGCCTGAAAAATGTTGAAGATGCAAATGACCTAATGATCCATAAATTTCAAGAAGTAGAAAAAATTAAATTCTCAAGTTAACGTGCGGTGGGATATTCAACCGAGCCAAACAACCCCCTTTTTAAGCATTTACAAAAAGCTGACCTCAAAATCAAAGATCATCGTAAGCTTTTTGATCTATTAATGAAGGGTAACGGCTATAATTTTTGTTAGAAATGACTTATGGTTTGGGAGACAACACTCAGTTAAAAATGACCCGCCCTCCCTTTTCCGATGATTACAAAACCTAATATATAAAAAACTAAAAGAGTTTACAATCCCAGATACTTTTTGGAATTATCTCTCACTGTATTGGTGCATTGGCATTTTGGATGTTCAAATTTTTTCAAATCCAAAATTGAGTTTTCACTCTCCCTTTTTTCGAGTAAACAAAAAGATATTGCAAATAGATCACAACAAAATGAAAATTTTAGAGTAAATGGATGCAAAAAATTGAAAACTATAATAAATTTAAGTAAAGAAAATTATTTCTCGAACTAAAAATGAACACCAAAGTTTTGTTATCCTTGTTTGGGAAACTCCACTAGTACAACCCCTAATAGCTTGGTGGAATTTGATATGAAAGAGATTTCTGATTGATCCTAACATGTTTTAAATATGGATATGCATGCCTGTAACATGTTGAAGATGCAAATGACCTAATGATCCAAAAATTTGAAGCAATAGAAAAAATTAAATTTTCATGTTATTGTGTGATGGGATATTTACCAAAGCTAAACAACCCACTTTTTGCCTATTATACAAAAAGTGGACCTAACAATCATAGATCATCGTAAATGTTTTGATCGGTTAATGATGTGTAACGGCTATTATTTTTGTTAGAAATGACTTATGGTTTGGGTGTCAACACTCAGTTACAAATGCCTTGCCCCGCCTTTTTCGATGATTGCAAAACCTAATCTATAAAAAACTAAAATAGTTTACAATCCTTAAAAATCACATAAACTTTTTGGAATTATCTCTCTCAGCATTTGTGCATTTCCATTTTGGATGTAAATTTTTTTTTCAAATCCAAAATTGAGTTTTCACTCGCCCATTTTTCTCATTAACAAAAAGATAAGGCAAATAGATCACAACAAAAAAAAATTTTAGAGTTTATGTATGCAAAAAATTGAAAACTATAATAAATGTAAGTGAAGAAAATTATTACACGCACTAAAAATGAACACCAAAGTTTTGTTATCCATGTTTGGGAAATTCAACTTGTACAACCCCTAATAGCTTGGTGGAATTTTATAAGAAAGAGATTTCTAATTGATCCTAACATGTTTTAAATGTGGATATGCATGCCTGAAACTTGTTGAACATGCAAATGACCTAATTATCTAAAAATTTCAAGGAGTAGAAAAAATTAAATTCTCAAGTTAACATGTGGTGGGATATTTACTAGAGCCAATCAACCCACTTTTTGCCTATTTTAAAAAAACCGGACCTACCAATCATAGATCATCATAAATGTTTTGATCGATTAATGATGTGTAATAGCTATAATATTTGTTAGAAATGACTTATGGTTTGGGAGTCAACACTTAATTAAAAATGCCTCACCCCCCCTTTTCTGATGATTGCAAAACCTAATATATAAAAAACTAAAAGAGTTTACAATCCCTAAAAAATACAGATTCTTTTTGGAATTATCTCTCATAGCATTTCTGCATTTGCATTTTGGATGTTCAATTTTTTTTTTAAATCCAAACTTGAGTTTTAACTGTCCGTTTTTTCTCCTAAACAAAAAGATAATGCCACTATGATGCGTACAAATGATGGTTTTACACTGTTATATTGTGGGACCTACCATGGAGTCACCTGCTAGTGGGACCGACCAACATAGGTTGGTTTTACTCTGTTATATTGTGGGCTCACCATGGAGGCACAAGCTAGTGGGACCCACCATGAAAACATTGGTAAGATTTACTCTACTACAATATGGGACCAATCTTGGAGTCACAAACTGGTGGGACCTGCCATGAGATTTTGTGGGACCCACAAGGATAGCCACAAGTTGGCAATCTATCCTAGAAGGGCAGGTGGTTAGAAGATCTTGTGGGATCCACAAGGACATCCACGAGTTGGCAACATATCTTGGAACATCTCGTTTGCAATATATTAGGATTCTATTTACATCAAGTTACCGTAAGTAGTTTTCTTTAATTGAATGTAATTAGGGAAAGAGTTTATTCTATCTAGATTCAACCACGTCCTGCATTATAAATAGAGGACTTGTACACGGATTTAAAAACCTTTGATCATTATAGAAATTGATAATTATTCTTCTTGAGTTCTTGAAGGAACTTTTTGAACTTATCAGGGATTTTTCCTTATGGCGTTCAAAACGAATTATCAAACGGATTTCCATCCCTGTTTGTGGCATCTTCACTATACCAAGGTTCTTGCTTTGCTAAGCAACGGGTCTCGGTTTCCATCCAAAATTGAAAGGTCTTGGGAACGATTAACAAATTTGGTATCGGGTTTCGTCATGGGTTGATGTGGTTCGTATCAGTTGGTATCAAACCTTTGGTTTATCAGGTTTGCCCAACCTTTTTTTTTTGTTTATTTTCTTCTTTGCCAAAAAAAAATCCAAAAAAAAAAAAACTAAACCAAAGAACAACTGAAGATAGTCGTTGCCAAGAAACAAAGAGAGAGAGAAAAACGTTGTTGAGGCTCGCGAAGAACTTCTCTTTTCAGAGGAGGAAGAGTTTTTTTTCTCTCTGTTCGTGCGTTGCCAAAGAAGGAGAAGGTCTGCACCATTGCCGAAGAAGCCTTCTCGACACCGTCGTCGGACAAGGGGAAGTTTTGTTCGGCACCATTGCCGAAGAAGACGACAAAGAAAAAAATATTGCGCCGACGAAGACGACAGCCTCTGAGCCCATCAGATTATCACCGAGCTTTCGGAAAGTAAATCGGACGTTCATTTATCATCGTAAAACCACTGCATTGTGCCATGAGGAAGACGAAGCCCTTCTTTTGCCTCTGTTAGGTGCCATGAGGGAGAATACCGCTCTTTTCAATGCCGTGAGAGAAAAAGACAATCGTTGCCTACCATATTTGGTGCCGTGAGGGAAGATCAGCTGGTGACAAATTTCCCGAACTTACTGAGGGCCGCACTATTCGGGATTCGGCAGAAGGAGGATGGTTGAAGACGACATTGTTGCCTGATTAAATTTTTTCCTAAGTTAGGAAAAATTTAATCAGCTCCGGGTCGCGCCTTTTCAACTCAGTGAGCTGAGTGCCGGACCGAACCGACTGAACCGAGTCCACCCAAGCCAACTCAAACCAGATCACCTCATGTAAAAAAAAGAGAGAAAAAAAAAGAGAGAGTTTTCCTAGGCCAACTCTGACCGGGTCAACTAAGTGAGTCAACTCGGGTCAAAGAAAAAAAAAAGAATGTGTATTGGACCCAGCCTCTTTTGCATGTTATTGTTACCCAGTTTGAAGATTTTCTATCATGCCGCATGATCAAGAGATTTCATCATCCAATGTTCCAAATCTGTAAAGACAAGCATTAGTGGGGGAGATGAGACGGATGATGAGGGAGGAGTTAAAAGATATACATGGGAAGTTGGATAGGGCAGAAATGGGAGCACAACGGGTGCAACAATAACTTAGTCTGAATATCCCAAGGTGGAACAAGTTGTACCAAAGGGAAGTTGAAGATATGGGCAAATTTGATGATTTCGAGGAGTATAATAGGATGTCAATGGCCAGCCATAGGAGATATGACCGGAATCGAGAAGCAAGGAACCAGGTAGATAACAACTTGGGAAGTATCAAGATGAAAATTCCTGCGTTTCAAGGAAGAAGTGATCCGGAAGCATACCTCGAGTGGGAAAAGAAGATGGAGTTAGTTTTCGATTGTCATGACTACTCCGAATTCAAGAAGGTAAAACTCGTTGCAATTGAATTTACTGATTATGCTAATGTGTGGTGGGCCCAGTTGTGCATCAACAAGAGGCGGAATGGAAAACGTCCTATTGAAAATTGGGAAGAGATGAAGAAAGTGATGAGACGACAATATGTGCCAAGTTATTACTACCGAGATTATTATAAAAGTCTCTATCAAGGTAACCAAAGCATTTATGATTATTATAAAGAGATGGGGATGGTTATGATTAGAGCCAATGTGGAGGAGGATCGGGAGGCAACAATAGTTAGATTTTTGAATGGTTTAAACCGAGAGATTGCTAACGCAATTGAGATACACCATTATATGGGATTAGAAGATTTGGTGTATATGGCTATCAAAGTTGAGAGGCAACTCAAGAGGGGTGGTATATGGCCAAAACCAGCTCCACAGAATTCAAGTACAACACCGTGGAGATCAAACTACCATATGAAAGAAGAAAATCCGTCCACCATCAAGGCCAAACATGAGCCGACAACAGCCACCACTACCACGACATATCAAGGTAAATCAATTCCTCTTTCGATTCATTCTAGTGAGATTAAATGTATCAAATGTCAGGGGAGAGGACACATTGCTAGCAAATGTCCAAACCAGCAAGTTATAATTATCCAGGAAAATGGTGAAATTGGTTATGAAGGAGAAGCTGATCTAGATGATATGCCACCATTGGAAGATGCCCCCATCAGAGTTGAGGAGTTCGGAGTAGATAATTGTGAGATTCCTTGACTAGTCGTACAAGGTTCCTTAAGCTTGCTAGCTAAAGAAGAGGTAGCGGAAGTACAATGGGAGAATATCTTTTACACTCACTGGAACGTGAAAGAAGAGGTATGTAGTGCTATTACGATGGCAATAGTTGCACTAACGTTGCTAGTACTTCCATGATTGAAAAGCTAGGTTTAACAACTCTTAAGCACCCTCCTCCGTACATACTGTAATGGTTGAATGATAGTGGTGAAGTAAGGGTTACGACACAAGTTGTTGTACCGTTAAAAATTGATAAATATGAGGATGACGTATTGTGTGATGTGGTACCAATGCAAGTTGGACATCTCCTTTTAGGGAGACCGTGGCAATTTGACAACGGCGAATCACTCTAGTTTTGATGACACCAAAACAAGTATACGAGGATGAAGTGAGGCTGCAACAATTGAGTAAGGTCGACCCTTGAGAGGATTTGTGGACAAATCCTTCTCAAGAGGGGGGGAATGATGCGAACAAAGGATGGTTTTACATTGCTATATTGTGGGACCCACCATGGAGTCACAAGTTAGTGGGACCCACCAACATAGGTTGGTTTTCCTCTATTATATTGTGGGACCCACCATGTAGGCACAATCTAGTGGGACCCACCATGAAGACATCGGCAAGATTTTCTCTACTACAATGTGGGACCGACCATGAAATCACAAGCTGGTGGGACCCACCATGCGATTTCGTGGGACCACAAGGATAGCCACGAGTTGGCAATCTATACTAGAAGGGCAGGTGGTTAGAAGATCTTGCGGGAACCACAAGGATATCCACGAGTTGGCAACATATCTTGGAAGATCTCATTTGCAATATATTAGGATTCTATTTACATCAAGTTACCTTAAGTAGTTTTCTTTAATTGAATGTAATTAGGGAAATGTTTTATTCTATCTCCATTATAAATAGAAGACTTGTACACGGATTTAAAAACATTTGATCATTATTGAAATTGAGAGTTATTCTTCTTGAGTTCTTGAAAGAACTTTTCGAACTTATCAAGGATTTCCTTGTGGCGTTCAATATCGACTTATCAAATGGATTGTCCATCCCCGTTTGTGGCGTCTTCACTATACGAAGGTTCTTGCTTGGTTTTCATGCAAACTTGAAAGGTCTTGGGGATGATTACCAGATTTGGTATCGGGTTTCATCACAGGTTGACGTGGTTCGTATCACACTAGATCACAACAAAATGAAAATTTTAGAGTTTATGTATGCAAAAAATTGAAAACTAGAACAAATGTAAGTGAAGAAAATTTTTTCACGCACAAAAAATGAACACCAATGTTTTGTTATCGATGTTAGAGCAATTCCACTAGTAACGAATTGCTTGGAATGTGATAAGAAAGAGATTTCTAATTGATCCTACCATGTTTTAAATATGGTTATGTATGCCTAAAACATGTTGAACATGCAAATGATTTAATGATCCCAAAATTTCAAGGAGTAGAAAAAATTAAATTCTCAAGTTAACGTACGGTGGGATATTCAACCAAGCCAAACAACCCACTTTTTGCGCATTTAAAAAAAGTAAACCTAACAATCATAGATCATTGTAAACATTTTGATCGATTAATGAAGCGTAACGGCTATAATTTTTGTTAGAAATGACTAATGGTTTGGGAGTCAACACTCAGTAAAAAATGCCTCGCCCCCCCTTTTCCAATGATTACAAAACCTAATATATAAAAAACTAAAAGAGTTTACAATCCCTAAAAATTATAGATACTTTTGGGAATTGTCACTATTTGCATTTGTGCATTTGCATTTTGAATGTTCTATTTTTTTTTCAAATCCAAAATTGAGTTTTCACTCTCTCTTTTTTCTCGTAAACAAAAAGATAAGGCAAATAGATCACAACAAAAAGAAAATTTTAGAGTTTATATATGCAAAAAAATGAAAACTATAATAAATGTAAGTGAAGAAAATTATTTCATGCACTAAAAATGAACACCAAAGTTTTGTTATCCATATTTGGGAAATTCTACTAGTACAACCCATAATAGCTTGGTGAAATTTTATAAGATAGAGATTTCTAATTGATCCTAACATGTTTTAAATATGGATATGCATGCCAGAAACACGTTGAAGATGCAAATGACCTAATGATCTAAAAATTTCATGGAGTAGAAAAGATTAAATTCTCAAGTTAACGTGCAGTGGGATATTTACCACACCCTAACAACCCACTTTTTACCTATTCAAAAAAACATGACCTAACAATCATAGATCATCAAAAAGGTTTTGATCGATTATTGATGTGTAACAGCTATAAGTTTTGTTAGAAATGACTTATGGTTTAGGAGTTAACACTCACTTAAAAATGCCTCGCCCCCCCCCTTTTTCGATGATTGGAAAACCTAATATATAAAAATCTAAAAGAGTTTACAATCCTTAAAAATCACATATAATTTTTGGAATTTTCTCACCCATCATTTGTGCATTTCCATTTTGGATGATCAATGTTTTTTCAAATCCAAACTTGAGTTTTCACTCTCCCATTTTTGTCGTAAACATAAAGATTAGGCAAATAGATCACAACAAAATAAAAATTTTAGAGTTTATGTATGCCAAAAAATTGAAAACTATAATAAATATTAGTGAAGAAAAATTTTCACGCATTAAAAATGAACACCAAAGTACTTGTTGTCCACTAGCACAACACATAATTGCTTGGAATTTTATAAGAAAGAGATTGCTAAGATCCTAACATTTTTTAAATATGGATATGCATGCTTGAAACATGTTGAAGATTCAAATGACCTAATGACCAAAATATTTTAAAGAGTAGAAAAAATTAAATTCTCATGTTAACGTGCAATGGGATATTCACCCGAGCCAAACAACCTAACTTTTTGCCCATTTACAAAAAAATAGGTCTAACAATCATAGATCATCGTAAAGGTTTTGATTGATTAATGATGCGTAATGGCTATAATTTTTGTTATAAATGACTTACGGTTTTGGTGTCAACACTCAGTTAAAAATGCCTCGCCCCCACTTTTTCGATGATTGCAAAACCAGATATATAAAAAACTAAAAGAGTTTACATTCCCTAAAAAATACAAATTCTTTTCGGAATTATCTCTCTCTGCATTTGTGCATTCGTATTTTGGATGTTCAATTTTTTTTCAAATACAAACTTGAGTTTTCACTCTCCCTTTTTTCTCATAAACAAAAAGATAAGGCAAATAGATCACGACAAAATGAAAATTTTAGAGTATATGTACGCCATAAATTGAAAACTACATTAAATGTAAGTGAAAAAAAATTTTGACGCAATAAAAATTAACACCAAAGTATTGTTATCCATGTTTGGAAATACCACTAGTACAACCAGCTAATAGCTTGGAATTTGATAAGAAAGAGATTTCTAATTGATCCTAACATGTTTTAAATATGGATATGCATGCATAAAACATGTTGAAGATGCAAGTGACCTAATGATCCAAAAATTTCAAGGAGTAGAAAAAATTAAATTCTCAAGTTAACATCCGGTGGGATATTCAACCGAGCCAAACAACCCACTTTTTGCGCATTTACAAAAAGCTGACCTAACAATCATAGATCATCATAAATGTTTTGATCGATTAATGATGAGTAATGGGTATACTATTTTTTAGAAATGACTTAAGGTTAGGGAGTCAACACTCAGTTAAAAAGCCTGCACCCCCCCCCCCCCCCCCCCCCCCCCCCCCCCCCCCTTTTCTGATGATTGCAAAACATAATATATAAAAAATTGAAAGAGTTTACATTCCCTAAAAATCGGAGATACTTTTTGGAATTATCTCTCTCTGCATTTGTGCATTTGTATTTTGGATGTTCAATTTTTTTTCAAATCCAAACTTGAGTTTTATCTCTCCCTTTTTTCTCGTAAACAAAAAGAAGGCAAATTGATCACAACAAAAAGAAAATTTTAGAGTTTACGTATGCAAAAAATTGAAAAAAATAATAAATGTAAGTGAAGAAAATTATTTCATGCACTAAAAATGAACACCAAAGTTTTATTATCCATGTTTGGGAAATTCCACAAGTACAACCCCAAATAGCTTAGTGGAATTTTATTAAAAAAAGAGGTTTTTAATTGATCCTAATATGTTTTAAATGTGGATATGCATGCTTGAAACATGTTTTAGATGCAAATGACCTAATAATCCAAAATTTTCAAGGAGTAGAAAAAATTAAATTCTAAAGTTAACGTGCGGTGGGATATTTACCAGAGCCAAACAACCCACTTTTTGCCTATTTACAAAATGCTGACGTAACAATCATAGATCAACGTAAAGGTTTTGATCAATTAATTATGTGTAACAACTATAAATTTTGTTAGAAATGACTTATGGTTTGGGAGTCCACACTTAGTCAAAAATGCAACCACCCCCCCTCTCCTCCCCCCCCCCCCCCCCCCCCCCCCCCCCCCCCCCCCCGTTCTGATGATTGGAAAACCTAATATATTAAAAACTAAAAGAGTTTACAATCCTTAAAAATCTCAGATACTTTTTGGAACTATCTCTCTCTGAATTTTTGCATTTCCATTTTGGATGTTCAATTTTTTTTTCAAATCGAAACTTGAGTTTTCACTCTCCCATTTTTCTCGTAAAAAAAAGATAAATTTAAGTGAAGAAATATTTTTCGAGCATTAATAATGAACACCAAAGTTTTTGTTATAACATTGAATTTTATAAGAAAAATATTTCTAATTGATCGTAACATGTTTTAAATATGGATATGCATGCCTGAAACATGTTGAAGAAGCAAATGACCTAATGATTCAAAATTTTCAAGGAGTAGAAAAAATTAAATTCTGAAGTTAACTTGGGGTGGGATATTTACCAGAGCTAAACAACCAACTTTTTGCCTATTTACAAAAAACTGACATAACAATCATAGATCAACATAATGGTTTTGATCACAACAAAATGAAAATTTTAGAGTTTATGTATGCAAAAAATTGAAAACTATAATAAATGTAAATGAAGAAATTTTTTTCGAGCATTAAAAATGAACACCAAAGTTTTTGTTATCCATGTTTGGGAAATTCCTCTAGCAAAACACCTAATAGCATGGAATTTTTTCAGAAAAAGATTTCTAATTGATCGTAACATGTTTTAAATATGGATATACATATCAGAAACATGTTGAAGATGCAAATGACCTATTGACGAAAAAATTACAAGGAGTAAAAAAAATTAAATTCCTATGTTAACATCCAGTGGGATATTCACCCGAGCCAAACAACCTACTTTTTGACCATTTTAAAAAAAGCAGACCTAACAATCATAAATCATCGTAAAGGTTTTTATCAATTAATGATGCGTAATGGCTATAATTTTTGTTAGAAATGACTTATGGTTTGGGAGTCACATTCAGTTAAAAACCCCTCGCCCCCCTTTTCCAATGATTGCAAAACCTAATATATAAAAAAATAAAAGAGTTTACAATTCTTAAAAATCATAAATACTTTTTTGAATTATCTCTCTTAGCATTTGTGCATTTCCATTTTGGATGTTCAATTTTTTTTCAAATCCAAACTTGAGTTTTCACTCTCCCTTTTTTTCTCGTAAACAAAGAGATAAGACACATAGATCACAACATAATGAAAATTATAGAGTTTATATATGTAAAAATTTGAAAACTATTTTAAATGTAAGTGAATAAATTTTTTTCACCCACTAAAAATGACTACCAAAGTTTTGTTATCCATGTTTGGAAAATTCCACTAGTACAACACCTAATAGCTTGGAATTTGATAAGAAAGAGATTTCTAAATCATCCTAACATGTTTTAAATATGGATATGCATGCCTGAAACATGTTGAAGATGCAAATGACCTAATGATCCAAAAAATTCAAGGATAGAAAATATTAAATTCTCAGGTTAACATGTAGTGGGATATTCAACCGAGCCAAACAACCCATATTTTGCCTATTTACAAAAAGCAGACCTAACAATTATAGGTCATCGTAAAGGTTTTGATCGATTAATGATGTGTAATGGCTATAATTTTTGTTAGAAATGACTTATGGTTTGGGAGTCAATACTCAATTAAAAATCCCTCGCCGCCCCCATTTTCCCATGATTGCAAAACTAATATATAAAAAACTAAAAGAGTTTACAAGCCTTAAAAATCACAGATACTCTTTGGAATTATCACTCTCAGCATTTGTGCATGTCCATTTTGGATGTTCAATTTTTTTTCCAATCCAAACTTGAGTTTTCACTCTTCCTTTTTCTCATAAACAAAGAGATAAGGCAAATAGATCACAACAAAATGAAAATTTGTGTTTAAGTATGTGAAAAATTGAAAACTATTATAAATGTAAGTGAAGAAAATTTTTTAACCCACTAAAATTGACTACCAAAGTTTTTTTTTCCATGTTTGGGAAATTCTACTAGTACAACCCCTAAATAGCTTTGAATTTTATAAGAAAGAGATTTCTAATTGATACTAACTTGTTTTTAATATGGATATGTGATGAGGACATCAAACCTACTAGGAATACTCATGAACCAACTCAAGTTCCAGTTGGTCCAGTGACGAGAGCACAAGCTAAAAGATACAAAGACATGCTAAATAATTTAGTCCAGAGAGTTATGCAACAAGAAGCGAGTGTGGCCACAAAGGAAGAGGAGCAAAGGCTGATTTCACTCATCAAGGTTGATCCGGAAGAGGCCCCAGCAGCCACACACGTGCATTGAGGAAGAGCATGTGGGCCACGGTTAGGGTTTCCTTATGTCTTTCTTAAATGAATGTAATTAGGGTTTCGGGCCTCCACTATAAATAGAGGCTTCTAAAACAGTTTTCGAACATTTGTCATTTTGAGCGAAAAACATTCTCCTTGGGTTCTTGCCAGAACTATTCAAACTTATCAAGGATTTTCCTTGTGGCATTCATCGACTTATCAAAAGGATTTCCATCCCCGTTTGTGGCGTCTTCGATTTTCCTTCTAAACTTGAAAGGTCTTGGGGACATTTACCATATTTGGTATCGGGTTACGTTACAAGTTGGCGTGGTTCATATCAGTTAGTAATTAGAGCTTTGGTTTCTCAGGTTTGTCTATTCTTTTCATTTTCGTTATTCCTATTAATTTTTTTCCGTCTTTTTCTTGGTTTAGGTATTTCGGCTATCATAAGAAAAAAGATTTGGCCAGATTGTTATTCTCGTCTTTCTTGATTTCTATCCTATTTTCATTGTCTTGATTTCTGTCCTTTCCATGGTATTAGTCTTTGAGTCTAGTGCTTCAAAACAAAAAAAAAAACAAAGAAGAACGACTATTTTAGTCATTGCCGAGAAAAAAAAAAGGGGGTTTCCAAATTACTCTGTCCTGATACTCGTTTCATATTCCAGTGTGTTTATTTGGAAAAGAAAAAAAAAATAACGAAAGGAAAAGAAAGAAAGGAAAAAAGAGCGGAGGATCCAAAAAAAAAAAAAAAACAAAAAAAAGAGTACCAAAACAGCTCTTTAATTTTTTTGTTTGCCAAAACCCCACGCTTGAGTGTAAAAAATCAACACATTCCGGGTACATATTTGTGTCATTTGGGTCTGTTTTTAGTGCTGTTTCATTTGGTTTGTTTCCATTTTGAATTTGTTTGGTTTGTTTCCGTTCTGATTCGTTTGGTTTGTTTTCGATTGATTCGCTGCTGGAATTTCTTATTCTTGTTTGATTAGTTCCAAAAGAACTCAAAGAAGAATACGAAGAATATGAGTGGATTGGTAAGGGAGTGTAGTGAGGTTCCTTTTCTTTGCATATCTTTTTTTGTGTCTAACCTTATTTGCAGAGTCAAAATCATGTCGTATAATCAAGAGAAAAATTCAAACGAAGAGAGCCCATCGGCTGGTCTTTCGAAGCTAAAAATACAAGCATTAATGGGGGAGATGAGATGGATGATGAGGGCAAAGATGGAAGGTATGCAGGGGAGGTTGGAAAGGTTAGAAGAGGGGACACAAAGGTTGCAGTCTCTACAGGTTCCAAACACCTCAATGAGGAACAAGCGACCTCGACGAGAAATAGAGGATATGGGCAAATTTGAAGGTGACAATTTAGAGGAGTCTGACGGAATGGAAGTGGCAGCCATAGCAGATATAGCCAGGATAGAGAAGCTAGAAACCGGGTAGATAGTAATTTTGGGAATATCAAACTGAAAATTCTTGCTTTTCAAGGAAAGAGTGATCCTGAAGCCTACCTCGAGTGGGAAAAAAAGATGGAATTGGTTTCTAATTGTCACAATTATTCCGACTTAAAGAAGGTAAAATTAGTTGCCATTGAATTTACAGATTATGCTATTGTATGGTGGGATCAGTTGGACATCAATAGGAGACGGAATGGAGAATGTCCTATTGACAGTTGGGATGAAATGAAGAGGGTAATGAGACGACGGTTTGTACCCAGTCATTACTACCGGGATCTCTATCGCAAGCTGCAAAGTCTCTATCAAGGGAACCGAAGTGTTGATGAGTATTATAAGGAGATGGAAATGGCAATGATTCGAGCTAATGTGGAGGAGGATAGGGAGGCTACAATGGCCAGATTTCTAAATGGGTTAAATCGGGAGATTGCTAATACAATTGAAATACACCATTATGTAGAGTTGGGAGATTTGGTTCACATGGCTATCAAAGTTGAGAGGCAACTCCAAAGGGGTGGTACATGGCCAAGAGCAGTTCCACAAAGTTCAAGTACAACATCTTGGAGGTCAAACTACCCAAAGAAGGAAGAAACTTCATCCACCTTCAAAGCCAAACCAGAGCCCAAGACAGCCAACACTACCACGACCACTCAAGGTAAATCAGTCCCTTCTTCAACCCATTCTAGTGACATCAAATGTTTTAAATGTCAAGGGAGAGGACACATAGCTAGTCAATGCCCGAACAAGCATATTATGGTGATTCGGGACAATGGTGAGATTGAGTCCGAAAATGAAGATGATCTAGTTGACATGCCACCATTGGAGGACGTGCCCATCGGAGATGAGGAGGTCGGGGGCGATCATGGCGAGCTGCTTGCATTAGTCGCACTGCGAGCCTTAAACTTGCAATCTCAAGAAGAGAAAGAAGATGTTCAGAGTGTGAAAGACAAAGTATATAGTGTTATTATCGATGGTGGTAGTTGCACTAATGTTGCTAGTACTTCTATGGTTGAAAAGTTAGGGCTCACGACACTTAAGCATCCTCGTCCATACAAGTTGCAGTGGTTGAATGATAGTGGTGAAATAAAGGTCATAAAGCAGGTTGTGGTACCATTTTGGATTGATAAATACGAGGATGAAGTATTGTGTGATGTGGTTCCCATGCAACCTGGACACCTACTTTTAGGAAGACCATGGCAATTTGACCAGCGTGTGCAGCATGACGACTTCACCAATAAGTACTCATTCTTGCACAATCAGCGGGCAATCACTCTAGTTCCATTGACCCCAAAGCAAATATATGATGATCAAGTGAGGTTGCAACAATTGAGTGATCAAAATAAATTGAGGGATCAAAAGAATGAGAGTACAAAAAAAAGTCAGGATGTGAATAGTGAGAATGAGAGAAAAATAGAGAGAAAAGAAAGAGACACGGCCAGTGAGAAAAAAATAGAGAAAAAAGCAAGAGACATGGCCAGAGAGGAAAAATTAGAGAGAAAAGAAGGCAATTTCTATGCAAAAATGAGTGCGGTTAAGCGAGCAATGGTTTCAAGACGGCCGATGATTGTACTCATGTACAAGGAGGCTCTTTTAAACAAACCCACTTGACATTGTGCTGCCTAGTGTTGTTGTTTCTCTCTTGCAGGAGTTCAAGGAGTTGTTTCCCGAGGAGGTACCACATGGGTTACCACCTCTTCGAGGGATTGAACACCAAATTGATTTCGTTCCCGGTGCATCCAATCCAAACCGAACAACATATAGGAGCAACCTGGAGGAGACGAAAGAGCTTCAAAGGCAAATTGAAGAATTGATGGAGAAAAGGCACATGAGAGAAAACATGAGTCCTTGTGCTGTACAGGTGATTCTAGGGCCAAATAAGGATGGAACATGGAGGATGTGTGTTGATTGTAGGGCCATCAACAACATAATGGTAAAGAATCGACATCATATTCCTTGTTTAGATGATATGCTGGATGAGTTGCATGGATCTTGTGTGTTTTCAATGATAGATCTTAAGAGTGGGTATCATCAAATACGAATGAAAGAAGGAGATGAATGGAAGACCGCTTTTAAAACCAAATATGGATTGTATGTGTGGTTAGTTATGCCATTTGGATTAACTAATGCACCTAGTACTTTCATGCGTTTAATGAATAATGTTTTGCGTGCTTTCATTGGTAAATTCGTTGTTGTTTATTTTGATGATATTCTCATTTATAACAAGAATTTACATGATCATGTTTCTCATTTGCAATCTGTTTTGGAAGTGCTTAGAAAGGAGAAGTTATATGCTAACCTCAAAAAGTGTACTTTCTGCTCTGATAAGATGGTTTTTCTTGGTTTTGTTGTGAGCAATAAAGGTATTGAGTTGATGAAGAAAAGATCAAAGCCATCCAAGAGTGGCCGACACCCTCCAATGTAATTAATGTTAGAAGTTTTCATGGACTTGCTAGTTTTTACAAGAGGTTCATGAAAGATTTTAGCACCATCACTGCACCACTTACCGAAGTTATCAAGAAGAATGTTGCGTTCAAATGGGGTGAAGAACAAGGGAAGGCATTTCAGCTTCTTAAACATAAGCTTACTCATGCTCCTTTACTTGCTTTACCTAATTTTTCTCTAACATTTGAAATTGAATGTTATGCTTTTGGAGTAGGCATAAGAGCTGTGTTGATGCAGGAAGGAAGACCACTTGCATACTTTAGCGAGAAGCTAAGAGGGGCTGGACTTAATTACCCCACTTATGACAAAGAGTTGTATGCCTTGATTCGAGCATTAGAGACATGGCAGCACTACTTATAGCCAAAGGAGTTTGTAATTCGTACAGATCATGAATCTTTGAAACATTTGAAAGGTGTTGGCTGAACAAGAGACATGCTCGATGGGTTGAATTCATTGAAACTTTTCCTTATGTCATTCTGTATAAACAAGGTAAGGAAAGTGTGGTTGCGGATGCACTTTCATCCAGGTATGCCTTAATCTCTACTCTTGATGCTAAACTTCTTGGTTTTTAGCACATTAAGGAACTTTATCCTGATGACCACATTTTTGGGGAAATTTATACTCTTGTGAAAAGTCTGCAGCAGGTAAGTTCTATTGGCATGAAGGTTTCTTGTTTCGAGAGAATAAATTGTGTATGCCTAATTGTTCAATGAGAGATTTGTTAGTACGATAACCCCATAGTGGGGGTTTAATGTGACACTTTGGAGTTGCTAAGACTCTATCTATTGTATAGGAGCACTTCTATTGGCCACACATGAAATGGGATGTTGAGAGAATTTGTGGTAGATGTGTCACTTATAGGCAAGTGAAATCAAGGGTTCAGCCACATGGCCTTTATACCCCCTACCTATTCCCAGTTCGCCTTGGATTGATATTTTTATGCATTTTTTTTTTGGGTTTACCTAGGAATCGATGTGGGAGGGACTCAATTTTTGTGGTTGTTGTTCGATTTTCTAAGATGGCTCATTTTATTCCTTATCATAAGACTGATGATGCTTCTCATGTTGCAGATTTGTTCTTTAGGGAGATTGTCAGGCTACATGGCATGCCTCGAACAATCGTGTCAGATCGGGATGCTAAGTTCTTGAACTACTTTTGGAAGACCTTATGGGGAAAACTAGGAACGAAACTTCTATTTTCTACTACTTGTCACCCTCAAACCGATGGTCAAACAGAAGTAGTTAATCGGACTTCATCTAATTTTTTGAGGGCTATCATTGGTAAGAACATTAAGACTTGGGAGGATTGTTTACCACATGTTGAGTTTGCTTACAATCGTACCATCCATTCTGCTACTCAGTACTCACCGTTTGAAATTTTTTATGGTTTTAATCCTTTTACTCCTTTGGATTTATCACCTTTACCTATTTATGAGCATGTGAACCTAGATGATAACCAGCAGGAAGAATTTGTGAAGAAACTCCATGAGCGGGTCCAGGCCAACATAGAGAGGAGAACCAAAAAATACATCAGGCAGTCTAACAAGGGATGTACCAAGCTCATTTTTGAGGCCGGTGATTGGGTGTGGTTACATATGAGGAAAGAAAGATTTCCAGGACAAAGATGTTCAAAGTTGTTGCCCCGAGGAGATGGACCATAAGTGCTAGAATGGATCAATGACAATGCTTACAAACTTGACATACTAGGTGAATATAATGTTAGTGCTACATTCAATATTACTGATTTGAGTCATTTTGATGTAGGCGATGATTTGAGGGCAAATCCTTCTCAAGAAGAGGGGAATGATGAGGACATCAAGCCTACAAGGAATACTCATGAACCAACTCCAGTTCCAGTTGGTCCAGTGATGAGGGCACAAGCTAAAAGATGCAAAGACATGCTGAATAACTTAGTCCAGAGAGTTATGAAATAAGAAGTGAGTGTGGCCATGATTTCACTCATCAAGGTTGATCCAAAAGAGGGCCCAACAGCCACACACGTGTGTTAAGGAAGAGCCTGTGGACCACGAGTTAGGGTTTCCTTAAGTCTTTCTTAAATGAATGTAGCTAGGGTTTTGGGCCTCCACTATAAAATAGAGGCTTCTAAAAAAGTTTTCAAACTTTTGTCATTTTGAGTGAAAAACATTCTCCTTGGGTTCTTGCCAAAACTATTCGAACTTATCAAGGATTTTCCTTGTGGCATTCATCGACTTATCAAACGGATTTCCATCCGCGTTTGTGGCGTCTTCGATTTTCCATCCAAACTTGAAAGGTCTTGGGGATGTTTACCATATTTGGTATTGGGTTTTGTCACAGGTAGGCGTGGTTCGTATCAATATGCAAGGCTGAAACATGAAGAAGATGCAAATGACCTAATGATTCAAAATTTTAAATTTGGCGAAAAAATTAAATTCTCAAGTTAATGTGCGGTAGGATATTTATCAGAGTCAAACAACCCACTTTTTGCCTATTTACAAAAAGCTGACGTAACAATCATAGATCATCATAAAGGTTATGATCGATTAATGATGTGTAACGGCTATAATTTTTGTTAAAAATGACTTATGGATTGGGATTCAACACTCAGCTAAAAACGCCTCACACCCCCCCCCCCCCCCCCCCCCCCCCCCCCCCCCCCCCCCCTTTTCCTATGATTGCAAAACCTAATATATAAAAAACTAAAAGATTTTACAATCCCTAAAAATCACAGATTCTTTTTAAAATTATCTCTCTCTGCATTTGTGCATTTGCATTTTGGATGTTCAATTTTTTTTCAAATCCAAACTTCAGTTTTCACTCTCCCTTTTTTCTCGTAAACAAAAAGATAAGGCAAATACATCACAACAAAACGAAAATTTTAGAGTTCATGTATGCAAAGAATAGAAAACTATAATAAATGTAAGTGATGGAAATTATTTCACGCCCTAAAAATGAACACTAAAGTTTCGTTATCCATGTTTGGGAAATTCCACTAGTACAACCCCAAATAGCTTGGTGTTTGATAAGAAAGAGATTTCTAATTGATCCTAACATCTTTTAAATATGGATATGCATGCCTGAACCATGTTGAAGATGCAAATTTCAAGGAGTAGAAAAAATTAAATTCTCAGGTTAATGCGCGGTGGGATAGTCAACCGAGCCCAACAACCCACTTTTTGCGCATTTACAAAAAGCTGACCTAACAATCATAGATCATCATAAATGTTTTGATCAATTAATGATGCGTAACGGCTATAATTTTCCTTAGAAATGACTTATGGTTTGGGAGTCAACACTCAGTTAAAAATGCCTCGTCCCACGCCCCCACCCCCCCCCCCATTTATGATGATTGCAAAACCTAATATACAAAAAACTAAAAGATTTTACAATACCTAAAAACGCAAATATTTTTTGGAATTATCTCTCTCTACATTTGTACATTTGCATTTTGGATGTTCAATTTCTTTTCAAATTCAAATTTGAGTTTTCACTCTCCCTTTTTTCTCGTAAACAAAAAGATAAGGCTAATAGATCACAACAAAATGAAAATTTTAGAGTTTATGTATGCAAAAAATTGAAAACTATGAGAAATTTAGGTGAAGAAAATTATTTCACGCACAAAAAATAAACACCAAAGTTTTGTTATCCATGTTTGGGAAATTCCACTAGTACAACCCCTAATTGCTTGGTGGAATTTGATAAGAAAGAGATTTCTAATTGATCCTAACATGTTTTAAATATGTATATGCATGCCTAATACATGTTGAAGATGCAAATGACCTAATGATCCAAAAATTTCAAGGAGTACAAAAAATTAATTCTCAAGTTAACGTGCGGTGGGATATTTACCAAACCCAAACAACCCACTTTTTTCCTATTTACAAAAAGCGGACGTAACAATAATAGATCATCATAAAGGTTTTGATCGATTAATGATGTTTAATGGCTACAATTTTTGTTAGAAATGACTATTGGTTTGGGACTCAACACTCTGTTAAAAAAACCTCGCCCCCCTTTTCCGAAGATTGCAAAGCCTAATATTTAAAAAACTAAAAGAGTTTACAATCCTTAAAAATCACAAATAGTTTTTGGAATTATCTCTCTCAGCATTTGTGCATTTCCATTTTGGATGTTCAATTTTTTTTCAAATCCAAATTTGAGTTTTCAGTCTCTTATTTTTCTTGTAAAAAAAAAGATAAGCAAAAGAGATCACAACAAAATAAAAATTTTAGAGTTTATATATGCAAAAAATTGAAAACTATAGTAAATGTTAGTGAAGAAAATTTTTTCATGGACAAAAAATGAACACCAAAGTTTGTTATCCATGTTTGGGAAATTCCACTAGTACAACCCCTAATTGCTTGGTGGAATTTGATAAGAAAGAGATTTCTAATTGATCCTAACATGTTTTAAATATGTATATGCATGCCTTATACATGTTGAAGATGCAAATGACCTAATGATCCAAAAATTTCAAGGAGTACAAAAAATTAATTCTCAAGTTAACATGCGGTGGGATATTTACCAAACCCAAACAACCCACTTTTTTCCTATTTAAAAAAGGCGGACGTAACAATAATAGATCATCATAAAGGTTTTGATCGATTAATGATGTTTAATGGCTACAATTTTTGTTAGAAATGACTATTGGTTTGGGACTCAACACTCTGTTAAAAAAGCCTCGCCCCCCTTTTCCGAAGATTGCAAAACCTAATATTTAAAAAACTAAAAGAGTTTACAATCCTTAAAAATCACAAATACTTTTTGGAATTATCTCTCTCAGCATTTGTGCATTTCCATTTTGGATGTTCAATTTTTTTTCAAATCCAAATTTGAGTTTTCAGTCTCTCATTTTTCTCGTAAAAAAAAAGATAAGCAAAAGAGATCACAACAAAATGAAAATTTTAGAGTTTATATATGCAAAAAATTGAAAACTATAGTAAATGTTAGTGAAGAAAATTTTTTCATGCACAAAAAATGAACACCAAAGTTTGTTATCCATGTTTGGGAAATTCCACTAGTACAACCCCTGATAGCTTGGAATTTTATAAGAAAGTGATTTCTAATTGATACTAACATGTTTTAAAAATAGATATGAAAGGCTGAAACATGTTGAAGATACAAATGACCTGATAATCCAAAAATTTCAAGGGGTAGAAAAAAATAAATTCTCAAGTTAATGTGTGGTGGGATATTTACTAGATCCAAACAACCAAGTTTTTACCTATTTACAAAAATTTGACGTAACAATCACAAATCATCGTAAAGGTTTTGATCAATTAATGATGTGTAACGGCTATAATTTTTGTTAGAAATGACTTATGGTTAGAGAGTCAACACTCAGTTAAAAATGCCTCGCCGCCCCCCCCCCCCCCCCCCCCCCCCATTTTTCGATGATTGCAAAACCTAATATATAAAAATCTAAAAGAGTTTACAATCCTTAAAAATCACAGATACTTTTTGAAATTATCTCTCTCAGCATTTGTGCATTTCCATTTTGGATGTTCAATTTTTTTTCAAATCCAAACTCCACTTTTCACTCTCCCATTTTTTTTGTAAACAAAAAGATAAGACAAATAGATCACAAAAAAAAAAAAAAAAAATTTTAGAGTTTATGTATGCAAAAAACTTAAAGCTATAATATGTAAGTCAAGAAAATTTTTCACAGAATAAAAATGAACACCAAAGTTTTTGTTATCCATGTTTGGGAAATTCCACTAGCACAACACCTAATAGCTTGGAATTTTATAAGAAAGAGATTTCTAATTGACCCCAACATGTTTTAAATATGGATATGCATGCCTGAAATATGTTGAAGATGCAAATAACCTAATGACCAATAAATTTCGAGTAGAAAAAAATAAATTCTCATTTATAACGTGCAATAAGATATTCACCCAAGCCAAACAACCCACTTTTTGCCCATTTACAAAAAGCATACCTAACAATCATAGATCATTGTAAAGGTTTTGATCAATGAATGATGCGTAATGGCTATAATTTTTGTAAGAAATGACTTATAGTTTGGGAGTCAACACTCAGTTAAAAATCCCTCACCCCTCCTTTTCCGATGATAGCAAAACCTAATTTATAAAACATAAACGAGTTTACAATCCTTAAAAATTATTGATACTTTTTGGGATTATCTCTCTCAGCATTTGTCCATTTCCATTTTGGATGTTCAATTTTTTTACAAATCCAAACTTGAGTTTTCACTCTCCCTTTTTTCTCATAAACAATGAGAAATGCAAATAGACCACAACAAAATAAAAATTTTAGAGTTTATGTCTGTAAAAAATTGAAAAGTATTATAAATGTAAGTGAAGAAATTTTTTTCACCCACTAAAAATAACTACCAAAGCTTTTTTATCCATGTTTAGACAATTCCACTAGTACACCCCTAGATAGCTTAGAATTTTATAAGAAAGAGATTTCTAATTGATACTAATATGTTTTAAATATGGATATGTAAGGCTGAAACATGTTGAAGATGCAAATGACCTAATGATCCAAAAATTTCAAAGAATAGAAAAAATTAAATTCTCAAGTTAACATGCAGTGGGATATTTACCAGAGCCAAACTACCAACTTTTTACGTTGTTATATTGTGGGACCCTCAACGGAGTCACAATCTAGTGGGACCCACCAACATAGGTTGGTTTTACTCTGTTATATTGTGGGACCCACCATGGAGACACAAGCTAGTGGGACCCACCATGAAGACTTGGCAAGATTTACTCTTCTACAATGTGGGACCACCATAGAGAGGCACAGCTGGTGGGACCCACCATGAGATTTTGTGGGACCCACAAGGATAACCACGAGTTGGCAATCTATCCTAGAAGGGCAGGTGGTTAGAAGATTTTGTGGGATCCACAAGGATATCCACGAGTTGGAAACATATTTTGGAAGATATTGTTTGCATTATATTAGGATTCTATTTACATCAAGTTACCGTAAGTAGTTTTCTTTAATTCAATGTAATTAGGGAAAGGGTTTATTCTATCTGGATTCTACCATGTCCTCCATTATAAATAGAGGACTTGTACACGGATTTGAGGACCTTTGATTTTATTCATAATTGAGAGTTATTCTTCTTGAGTTCTTGAAGGAACTTTCGAACTTATCAAGGTTTTTCCTGTAGCGTTCAAAATGAAATATCACACAGATTGTCTATCCCCGTTTGTGGCGTCTTCACTATACCAAGGTTCTTACTATGCTAAGCAATGGGTCATGGTTTCCATCAAAACTTGAAAGGTCTTGGGGACAATTACCAGATTTGGTATCGGGTTTTGTCACATGTTGACGTGGTTCATATCACATACAACCAACTTTTTGCATATTTACAAAAAGCTGACGTAACAATCATAGATCATCGTAAAGGTTTTGATCGATTAATGTTCTGTAACGCCTATAATTTTTGTTAGAAATAACTTATGGTATGGAAGTCAGCACTCAGTTTAAAACTCACATCCCCCCCACCCCCCATTTTCCGATAATTGCAAAACCTAATATATAAAAAACTAAAAGATTTTAAAATCCCTAAAAATCACAGATTCTTTTTGGAATTATCTCTCTCTGCATTTGTGTATATGCAAGTTGGATGTTCAATTTTTTTTCAAATTCAAACTTGAGTTTTCACTCACCCTTTTTTCTCGTAAAGAAAAAGATAAGGAAAATAGATCACAACAAAATGAAAATTTTAGAGTTTATGTATGTAAAAAATTGAAAACTATTTTAAATGTAAGTGAAGAATTTTTTTTGACACACTAAAAAAAAACACCAAAGTTTTGTTATCCATGTTTGGGAAATTCTACTAGTACTACCCCTTATAGCTTGGAATTTGATAAGAAAGAAATTTTTAATTGATCCTAACATGTTTTAAATATGGATATGCATGCCTGAAACATGTTGAAGATGCAAATGACCTAATGATCCAAAAATTTCAAGTAGAAAAAATTAAATTCTCAAGTTAAAGTGCGGTGGGATATTCGGCCAAGCAAAATATCCCACTTTTTGAGCATTTACAAAAAGCTGACCTAACAATCATAGATTGTCGTAAACGTTTTGATCGATTAATGATGCATAACGACTATAATTTTTGTTAGAAATGACTTATGGTTTGGGAGTCAACATTGTTTAAAAAACCTCGCCCCCCTTTTTCGATGATTGCAAAACCTAATATATAAAAAACTAAAAGTGTTTACAATCCCTAAAAATTACAGATACTTCTTGGAATTATCTCTCTTAGCATTTGTGCATTTGCATTTTGGAAGTTCAATTCACTCTCCTTTTTTTCTCCTAAACCAAAAGATAAGGCAAATAGATCACAACAAAATGAAAATTTTAAAGTTTATTAATGCAAAAAATTAAAAACTATAATAAATGTATGTGAAGAAAATTATTTCACGCACTAAAAATGAACACCAAAGTTTTGTTATCCATGTTTGGGAAATTTCACTAGTACAACCCCCAATAGCTTGGTGGAATTTGATAAGAAAGTATTTCTAATTGATCTTAACATGTTTAAAATATGGCTATGCATGCCTGAAACATGTTGAAGATGCGAATGACCTAATGATCCAAAAATTTCAATGAGTAGAAAAAATTAAATTCTCAAGTTAACGTGCGGTGGGATATTTACCAGACCCAAACAACCCACTTTTTGCCTATTCACGAAAAGCGGACCTAACAATCATAGATCATCATAAAGGTTTTGATCGATTAATTATGTGTAACAGTTATAATTTTTGTTAGAAATGACTTATGGTTTGGGAGTCAACACTCAATTAAAAATGCCTTGGCCCCCCTTTTTTGATGATTGCAAAACCTAATATATAAAAAAAACTAAAAGAGTTTACAATCCTTTCAAATCACATATAATTTTTGGAATTATCTCTCTCCGCAATTGTGTATTTCCATTTTGGATGTTCAATTTTTTTTCAAATCCAAACTTGAGTTTTCACTCTTCCTTTTTCTCGTTAACAAAAAAATATGCCAAATATATCACAACAAAATGAAAATTTTAGAGTTTATGTATGCAAAAAAATGAAAACTATAATAAATGTAAGTGAAGAAAATTATTTTCACGCTCTAAAAAATAAACACCAAAGTTTTTGGTATCCATGTTTGGGAAATTCCACTAGCACAACACCTAATAGCTTGGAATTTTATAAGAAAGAGATTTCTAATTGATCCTCACATGTTTTAAATATAGATATGCATGCCTGAAACATGTTGAAGATGCAAATGACCTAATGACAAAAAAAAGTTCTAGGAGTTGAAAAAATTAAATTCTTATGTTAACGTGCAGTGGGATATTCACTCGAGCCAAACAACCCAATTTTTTGCCCATTTAAAAAAAGCAGACCTAATAATCATAGATCATCGTAAATGTTTTGATCGATTAATGATGCGTAATGGCTATAATTTTTGTTAGAAATGACTTATGGTTTGGAGTCAACACTCAGTTAAAAATCCCTCGTCCCTTGCTTTTTTGGTGATTGCTAAACCTAATATATAAAAAATAAAATAGTTTACATCCTTAAAAATCACAGATAATTTTTGGAATTATCTCTCTCAGCATTTGTGCATTTCCATTTTGGATGTTCAATTTTTTTTCAAATCCAAACTTGAGTTTTCACTTTCCCTTTTTTCTCTTAAACAAATATATAAGGCAAATAGATCACAACAAAATGAAAATTTTAGAGTTTATGTATGCAAAAAGTTGAAAACTATTGTAAATGTAAGTGAAGAAATTTTTTTCACCAACTAAAAATGACTACCAAAGTTTTGTTATCCATGATAGGACAATTCCACTAGTACTACCTCTAAAAGCTTGGAATTTTATAAGAAAGAGATTTCTAATTGATACTAACATGTTTTAAATATGGATATGCAAGGCTGAAACATGCTGAAGATGCAAATGACCTAATGATCCAAAAATTTCAAGAAATAGAAAAAATTAAATTCTTTATGTTAATGTAGATCTGTGTCAAGCAACCCACTTTTTGCCCATTTACATAAAGCAGACCTAACAATCATAGATCATCGTAAAGGTTTTGATCTATTAATCATGCATAATGGCTATAATTTTTGTTAGAAATGACTTATGGTTTGGGAGTCAATACTCAGTTAAAAATCCCTCGCCCCTCCTTTTTCTGATGATTACAAAAACGTAATATATAAAAAACTAAAAGAGTTTACAATCCTTGAAAAGCACAGATACTTTTTTGAAATTGTCTCTCTCAGCATTTGTGCATTTCCATTTTGGATGTTCAATTTTTTTTCAAAATCCAAACTTGAGTTTTCACTCTCTTTTTTCTCGTAAACAAAGAGATAAGGCAAATAGATTACAACAAAATGAAAATTTTAGAGTTTATGTATGCAAAAA
Organism: Aristolochia californica; assembly: GCF_029961685.1. Taxonomy (NCBI): domain Eukaryota; kingdom Viridiplantae; phylum Streptophyta; class Magnoliopsida; order Piperales; family Aristolochiaceae; genus Aristolochia; species Aristolochia californica. The sequence goes on along the minus strand of NW_027181826.1, from coordinate 9,430,133 downwards.
AATTGAAAACTATTATAAATGTAACTGAAGAAATTTTTTTCAACCCACTAAAAATGACTACCAAAGTTTTGTTATCCATATTTGGGAAATGCCACTAGTAAAACCCCTAATATCTTGCAATTTTATAAGAAAGAGATTTCTAATTGACTTACATGTTTTAAATATGGATGATACTAACTACGTCAACCCGTGACGAACCCAATACCAAAATCTGGTCATCGTCCCCAAGACCTTTCAAGTTTGATGGAAAACCCGTGACCCGTTGCTTAGCAAAGCAAGAACCTTGGTATGGTGAAGACACCAAAAACGGGGATGGACAATCCGTTTAATAAGTTGGTTTGAATGCCATAGGAAAAAACCTTGATAAGTTCAAAAAAATTCCTTCAAGAACTCAAGAAGAATAATCTCTCAATATATATAATGATCAAAAAGTTTTCAAATCCCTGTACAAGTCCTCTATTTATAATGGAGGTCGTGG